>NC_136910.1:180000-255000 GCF_949606895.1 Notothenia rossii | reverse complement strand
ATCAATAAAGAATACAGAATAAAGAAGATTGAAGTTCAAACCGGTAAATAAACTCTTTGTTAACGGAAGTGATTTAACTCATTAAACACGATATGATCGGCACATGAAACGCAGCAAAGAGACGTCTCTGATCTGCTGTGAGGAACACAGAGACGTTTCTCTAACATTACATTCATCAGAAAGGCTCTTTCAGGAACCGGGCGTGATGAACATATATTATATTATGATATATACTGTATATATATATTATAATATCATATACAGCATATATATATATTATAATATAATATACAACATGATATGGATATAATATAATATATATTATAACTTAGTACTTTTTTAACGCATGTAAGATATGCAACACTAAGCTGTCTGTGGCTCTTTCTGCTGTAACGCTGCACATCTCCCCTCCGTGGGACTCATACAGGGATTCTGATTCTGAGCTATATCATAATATATATTATATTATAATATACAGCATGATATAGATATATTATAATATATATTATGATATAGATATATTATTATATATATTATGATATAGATATATTATAATGTACAGCATGATATATATATAATTTAATATATACTATGATATAGATATATTATAATGTAAGGATGATATAGATATAATTTAATATATACTATGATATAGATATATTATAATGTACAGCATGATATAGATATAATTTAATATATACTATGATATAGATATATTATAATGTAAGGATGTAGAGACGCAGATAACCAGGACCTTTACGGTCAGACCGTCTCAGGCGCTCTCAGATCATCGTCTGAAACATCTGAACCTTTTATATTTAACATCTTTCGTGTTTCAAGAAATCTCATTTTAATAAATTAGGAAAAAGAAAAGGTAAGAAAATGACATGAAGTTAAATATAAAAATGTATGGAATCTGTTCATTATCACAGAGTTTTAAATCATCAGAGCTGATCAATAAATAAAGATTGATTTCTGATATAAAACATCAAAGTTTCTGATATTATTTATTAACAAACAAACAAACAAACAGGTTTCCTGATCTCAAGCGGCGGATAGAGACTCAGATTATAATCATTAATTATTAATGATTATAATCTGACGCAGTTTAAATGAAACGCTCCCAAACATTATAATTCATAAATAAAAGCGATATATATATATATATACATCTATATAGATATATAGATGTATATATATATAGATGTATATATATATATATACATCTATATATATATACATCTATATATCTATACATCTATATAGATATATAGATGTATATATATATATATATACATCTATATATCTATATAGATGTATAGATATATAGATGTATATATATATATATATATATATATATATATACATCTATATATATATATATATATATAGATATATATACATCTATATATCTATATAGATGTATATATATATAAAGAACAGAGTCTGCAGCTCGGAGCATCAGCTTGGATCAACATCAGAACAGATTTAAACGCTGGATGCCATCAGCAAATTCACCGTTTAATGTTAAACCTTAAGTTATAATTAATAATTAAAAGAGCGTTTTCTCTGCGCCGACGCGCTTCATATTAATGTATATATTAAATCTGTTAGAAACAAACTCACATTATAAAATATGATATATCGATCTATAGATAGATAGAGATCGATATACATAAGTTCATATTGAATTTAAACTTTTAAATGTGTTATAATATTAACGTTTTCCTCTGAGAGAAACGGATTTCTAATAATTGATATTAAACTTCATCTCTTAATAAATATGATTTATAAAAACATTAAATTCTTCTAATTATTAAAAGTACTGAAGTTATAATTGAATGTTTTTTATTTAACTCAGTATTTATGAACCAATCAGAAACCAGTTTTTATAACCGGTAGATTTTATTATTAATAATAATTCAGCGCGTTTTATATAAAAGAATAAAATCTGATTCAAACAGAAACTTCTGTTTAAAATTACTTTTCATTTTTAACCTTTTTATTCTAGTTTTAATTTAAAATGACTTTGTCTTTAATTTCACATTCAAGCAGAATTTGACTTTCCTATAAATCTCTCAAATCAGCTTTACTATAACGTTATAATATTAATATATCTATATATCACATTTAATCGGCAGAGCTATTATAAATATACCGTTTACAATAATATATCTGAGTATATATATTAATACTAATGTCATTGTGCGCTCACTGCGTGACCTTCACTTTAAAACGTTTATTATTTGCTGCAGTTTAAGCTTTGATATGTTAAATTCATTCTTCACTTTATTCTCTATTTCTGACCTCTTCATTATCTCCTATTATAGTTATAGTTACTAAACTATCTTCAGCTCAGAAACACGAGGGATAAAGAAACATCAGGAGACCTTTCTTAAAACCTAACCCTAACATCAGGAGACTAACCCTAACATCAGGAGACTAACCCTAACATCAGGAGACTAACCCTAACATCAGGAGACTAACCCTAACATCAGGAGACTAACCCTAACATCAGGAGACTAACCCTAACATCAGGAGACTAACCCTAACATCAGGAGACTAACCCTAACATCAGGAGACTAACCCTAACATCAGGAGACTAACCCTAACATCAGGAGACTAACCCTAACATCAGGACACTAACCCTAACATCAGGAGACTAACCCTAACATCAGGAGACTAACCCTAACCCTAACATCAGGAGACTAACCCTAACATCAGGAGACTAACCCTAACCCTAACATCAGGAGACTAACCCTAACATCAGGAGACTAACCCTAACATCAGGAGACTAACCCTAACATCAGGAGACTAACCCTAACATCAGGAGACTAACCCTAACATCAGGAGACTAACCCTAACATCAGGAGACTAACCCTAACATCAGGAGACTAACCCTAACCCTAACATCAGGAGACTAACCCTAACATCAGGAGACTAACCCTAACATCAGGAGACTAACCCTAACCCTAACATCAGGAGACTAACCCTAACATCAGGAGACTAACCCTAACCCTTCAGAGAATAAAGAAACTGAGAAAAGATTCAGATATATAAGAGTTAAATATTAGAAACTAGATTGAAGTCCAAGATTATTTTGAATCTGCTCTCTGTTCTGCAGAGAAACTTAAACAATATAATAAATGTGATTTAAAGAACATCTTTATAAATCTGAGTTTTTAAAAACTGTATTTAACAAATTCTCCAGAAACAGAAATATATTTGCTGTCTCTAAAATAATTTCCCGTCTCCCTCCCGTCTCTCCCCCCCCCCCGGAGCCCCCGGACCCTCTGATCGGATGCACTCCATCTCCCAGAATCCCCGGGGGCAGTACCTCTGTGCGGCGGTGTTAGCGTCCAGCAGGCCGGAGGAGCTCATCCAGGAACGCACGGACAGCGGCTCCTCCTTCAGGCCCGAGCCGCGGGGGGGCAGCGAGTCCTGGATCCCAAACATCTGCCCGAGACCAGGGAGAAAGAGGAGAAAAACTACAAGAGGAGAAGAAGAAAAACGGCAGGAAAAACGACAAAAAATTGTAGAAAAAAACTAGAAAAGAAAAGAAAATGTGAAGGAAAAATACAAATCACGGGAGAAAAAAACGCTTCAAAAAGTCAAGAGAAGAAGAATTTAAGAACTACAGTCGAAGAAGTATTTAAAAACTACATAAGTAGAAGAAGAAGCTGGATTGTGCGGAGAATTGACGGAGAGGCGACCGTTTATTTCTCGACTTTTTTCTCCTCTTCAGATTTTATTCACTTTTCTCTCTTTTTTTTCCGTTAAAGTGTTTCATTAAAAGTATTATTATTAAAAGTGGAGTTGAAGCAGAGCGACGGAGGAGGAGGAGAAATAAAATCCTCAGAGGACGCCGAGAGGAAACGGTCTTTTTTCTTTTCTTTTCCCCAAAGAGAGAGGAGGAGAGACGGAGGCTGACGGAGGACTGACTCTCAGCCCCGGGCCCCACAGGACTAACAGTGAGGAGAGAGAGAGGAGAGAGGAGAGAGAGAGAGAGGAGAGAGAGAGAGAGAGGAGAGAAAGAGTGTGTGAGTAGAGAGGAGAGAGAGAGAGGAGAGAGGAGAGAGAGAGGAGAGAGGAGAGAGAGAGTGTGTGAGGAGAGAGAGAGGAGAGAGAGAGGAGAGAGAGTGTGTGAGGAGAGAGAGAGAGGAGAGAGAGGAGAGAGAGAGGAGAGAGAGAGGAGAGAGAGGAGAGAGAGAGGAGAGAGAGAGTGTGAGGAGAGAGAGAGGAGAGAGAGAGTGTGAGGAGAGAGAGAGAGTGTGTGAGGAGAGAGAGAGAGAGAGAGAGAGAGAGAGAGAGAGAGAGAGAGAGAGAGAGGAGAGAGAGGGAGAGGACTGACTCTCAGCCCTGGGCCCCACAGGACTGGAGAACAGGACCATAACACCCCTGGGTCTCCTCCGCTGATGACATCACAGCAGGAGGCGGGGCCTGCCCTACAAGGACTGGAGGAGAGAGAGTGTGTGTGTGAGGAGAGAGAGTGTGTGAGGAGAGAGAGAGAGAGAGAGAGAGAGAGAGGGAGGAGAAAGAAAGAGAGAGGGAGGAGGGGGCCTTCCACCCAACCGTAGAGAGAGAGTGCATGAACTCCCCCCCCTCGTTCAGGAACATTTCCTCTCAGAGTGAATGTGAGGAGGGTCCAAGTTTATCTGTCCTCCAGACCGCAGGTCCTCCAGACCTCCAGACCTCCAGACCTCAGCACCACCAGACCTCAGGTCCTCCAGACATCCTGACTTCCAGACCTCAGGTCCTCCAGACCTCCTGACTTCCAGACCTCAGGTCCTCCAGACCTCAGTTCCTCCAGACCTCCAGACCTCCAGACCTCAGCACCACCAGACCTCAGGTCCTCCAGACCTCCAGACCCCAGGTCCTCCTTCCAGTACAGGTTCTGACTCCAGTGTCTTCTCCGGCCCCAGAGCATCTCTATAGAACCGTGAGACATTCATCCGTCAGAGTGCATTCAGCTTCAGGGATCGAGTCCGGTCCCAATGTGGTCCGATGTCCCCGTCTCTGATTCTCCTTCTTCTTGTCCCTCCATGTTGTTTTTCTAGAACATCACCACCTCGCTGTGAGTTCTCCAGACGTAGAGCATCTCTATAGAACCGGTTCTCAGTCGGACAGAGTTCTCTCTCTGCTCTGGGTGAGGTCCGTCTCTCTTAGGGTAGAGTAATGTCCTTCAGAACCGGTCTTTAGGTGGTCTTCTTCTTCTTGCTGGTTCCTGACTCTCAGCATGTGGTCTCTGTAACTCTCGGAGCTTCACAGGAACTCCTCGAGTGAAGGGGTGAACCCTGATTCTGGTCCTGAGTGGAGAGGATTCAACCAGAGGGGGGTGCTGGTTTCACACCAGATATGAAATATAACTATAGTTCATATATAACTATATATAGGTGTTTCTCTGGAGATCTTCCCCTCGTCGAGGAGACACAAGATAAACTGACGGGGTTTCAGAGTAAGAGCTCTGCTGACTGCTGGAGGCCTCCGAGGCTCAGAGGGGAGGAATCAGTGTGGAGGGAGGAGGAGGGAGAGAAGAGGGGAAGAGAGAGGAGGGAGAGAGAAAGGACGGAAAGAGAGAGGGGGGGACAGAGGAGGGGGAGAGAGAAAGGAGAACAAATCATATCAAACTGAGGGGAAACAACAGATTAATGGATACACCACTTTAAAACATGCAGACCTGCATTACAGAGAAATAAAGGAATAAATCACTAAACAAAAAACAATAAATATAAAACAACAACTAAAGAGAAAGAAAAAGGAGGAGGATCAAGTGAGTAAACCTTCGAGTAGTCTCATATGACGATCACATGTTACCTGTAGACTCATATGGTGATCACATGTTACCTGTAGTCTCATATGACGATCACATGTTACCTGTAGACTCATATGGTGATCACATGTTACCTGTAGACTCATATGACGATCACATGTTACCTGTAGACTCATATGACGATCACATGTTACCTGTAGTCTCATATGACGATCACATGTTACCTGTAGACTCATATGTTGATCACATGTTACCTGTAGTCTCATATGACGATCACATGTTACCTGTAGTCTCATATGACGATCACATGTTACCTGTAGTCTCATATGACGATCACATGTTACCTGTAGACTCATATGGTGATCACATGTTACCTGTAGTCTCATATGACGATCACATGTTACCTGTAGACTCATATGGTGATCACATGTTACCTGTAGTCTCATATGACGATCACATGTTACCTGTAGTCTCATATGACGATCACATGTTACCTGTAGACTCATATGGTGATCACATGTTACCTGTAGACTCATATGACGATCACATGTTACCTGTAGACTCATATGACGATCACATGTTACCTGTAGTCTCATATGACGATCACATGTTACCTGTAGACTCATATGTTGATCACATGTTACCTGTAGTCTCATATGACGATCACATGTTACCTGTAGTCTCATATGACGATCACATGTTACCTGTAGACTCATATGACGATCACATGTTACCTGTAGTCTCATATGACGATCACATGTTACCTGTAGACTCATATGGTGATCACATGTTACCTGTAGTCTCATATGGTGATCACATGTTACCTGTAGTCTCATATGGTGATCACATGTTACCTGTAGTCTCATATGGTGATCACATGCTACCTGTAGACTCATATGGTGATCACATGTTACCTGTAGTCTCATATGACGATCACATGTTACCTGTAGTCTCATATGGTGATCACATGTTACCTGTAGACTCATATGGTGATCACATGTTACCTGTAGTCTCATATGGTGATCACATGTTACCTGTAGTCTCATATGGTGATCACATGTTACCTGTAGACTCATATGGTGATCACATGTTACCTGTAGACTCATATGGTGATCACATGTTACCTGTAGTCTTATATGGTGATCACATGTTACCTGTAGTCTCATATGGTGATCACATGTTACCTGTAGACTCATATGGTGATCACATGTTACCTGTAGTCTCATATGGTGATCACATGTTACCTGTAGTCTCATATGGTGATCACATGTTACCTGTAGACTCATATGGTGATCACATGTTACCTGTAGTCTCATATGGTGATCACATGTTACCTGTAGACTCATATGGTGATCACATGTTACCTGTAGTCTCATATGGTGATCACATGTTACCTGTAGACTCATATGGTGATCACATGTTACCTGTAGTCTCATATGGTGATCACATGTTACCTGTAGACTCATATGACGATCACATGTTACCTGTAGTCTCATATGACGATCACATGTTACCTGTAGTCTCATATGGTGATCACATGTTACCTGTAGTTTCATATGACGATCACATGTTACTTAGAGTTCCAAATGACGATCACATGTTACCTGTAGTCTTATATGACGATCACATGTTACATGTAGTCTCATATGACGATCACATGTTACCCTTAGTCTCATATGATCATCACATGTTACCTGTAGTTTCATATGGTGATCACATGTTACCCTTAGTCTCATATGATCATCACATGTTACCTGTAGTCTCATATGACGATCACATGTTACCTGTAGTCTCATATGACGATCACATGTTACCTGTAGTCTCATATGGTGATCACATGTTACCTGTAGTCTCATATGACGATCACATGTTACCCTTAGTCTCATATGATCATCACATGTTAGCTGTAGTTTCATATGGTGATCACATGTTACCCTTAGTCTCATATGATCATCACATGTTACCTGTAGTCTCATATGACGATCACATGTTACCTGTAGTCTCATATGACGATCACATGTTACCTGTAGTCTCATATGACGATCACATGTTACCTGTAGTCTCATATGGTGATCACATGTTACCTGTAGTCTCATATGACGATCACATGTTACCTGTAGTCTCATATGATCATCACATGTTAGCTGTAGTTTCATATGGTGATCACATGTTACCCTTAGTCTCATATGATCATCACATGTTACCTGTAGTCTCATATGACGATCACATGTTACCTGTAGTCTCATATGACGAGCACATGTTACCTGAAGTCTTATATGACGATCACATGTTACCTGTAGTCTCATATGACGATCACATGTTACCTGTAGTCTCATATGACGATCACATGTTACCTGTAGTCTTATATGACGATCACATGTTACCTGTAGTCTCATATGACGATCACATGTTACATGTAGTCTCATATGACGATCAGATGTTACCTGTAGTTCCATATGACGATCAGAGGTTACCTGTAGTTCCATACGACAATCAAATGTTACCTGTAGTTCCATATGACGATCAGATGTTACCTGTAGTTCCATATGACGATCAGAGGTTACCTGTAGTTCCATACGACAATCAAATGTTACATGTAGTCTCATATGACGATCAGATGTTACCTGTAGTTCCATATGACGATCAGAGGTTACCTGTAGTTCCATACGACGATCAAATGTTACCTGTAGTTCCATATGACGATCAGATGTTACCTGTAGTTCCATATGACGATCATATGGTACCTGTAGTCTTTTATGACGATCACATGTTACCTGTAGTCTCATATGACGATCACATGTTACCTGTAGTCTCATATGACGATCACATGTTACCTGTAGTCTCATATGACGATCACATGTTACCTGTAGTCTCATATGGTGATCACATGTTACCTGTAGTCTCATATGACGATCACATGTTACCTGTAGTCTCATATGACGAGCACATGTTACCTGTAGTCTTATATGACGATCACATGTTACCTGTAGTCTCATATGACGATCACATGTTACCTGTAGTCTCATATGACGATCACATGTTACCTGTAGTCTTATATGACGATCACATGTTACCTGTAGTCTCATATGACGATCACATGTTACATGTAGTCTCATATGACGATCACATGTTACATGTAGTCTCATATGACGATCAGATGTTACCTGTAGTTCCATATGACGATCAGATGTTACCTGTAGTTCCATACGACAATCAAATGTTACCTGTAGTTCCATACGACGATCAAATGTTACCTGTAGTTCCATATGACGATCAGATGTTACCTGTAGTTCCATATGACGATCATATGGTACCTGTAGTCTTTTATGACGATCACATGTTACCTGTAGTACCATATGACGATCATATGGTACCCTTAGTCTCATGTGACAATCACATGTTACCTGAACTCTAATATGACGATCACATGTTACCTGTAGTCTCATATGATGATCACATGTTACCTGTAGTTTTTATGATGATCACATATTACCCTTAGTCTCATATGATCATCACATGTTACCTGTAGTCTCATATGACGATCACATGTTACCCTTAGTCTCATATGATGATCACATGTTACCTGTAGTCTCATATGACGATCACATGTTACCTGTAGTCTCATATGACGATCAAATGTTACCTGTAGTCTTATATGACGATCACATGTTACCTATAGTTTTGTATGACGATCACATGTTACCCTTAGTCTCATGTGACAATCACATGTTACCTGAACTCTAATATGACGATCACATGTTACCTGTAGTCTCATATGATGATCACATGTTACCTGTAGTTTTTATGATGATCACATATTACCCTTAGTCTCATATGACGATCACATGTTACCTGTAGTCTCATATGACGATCACATGTTACCTGTAGTTTTTATGATGATCACATATTACCCTTAGTCTCATATGATCATCAAATGTTACCTGTAGTCTCATATGACGATCACATGTTACCCTTAGTCTCATATGATGATCAAATGTTACCTGTAGTCTCATATGACGATCACATGTTACCTGTAGTCTCATATGACGATCAAATGTTACCTGTAGTCTTATATGACGATCGCATGTTACCTATAGGTTTGTATGACGATCACATGTTACCTGTAGTCTCATGTGACAATCAAATGTTACCTGAACTCTAATATGACGATCACATGTTACCTGTAGTCTCATATGATGATCACATTGTACCTGTAGTTTTTATGATGATCACATATTACCCTTAGTCTCATATGATCATCACATGTTACCTGTAGTCTCATATGACGATCACATGTTACCCTTAGTCTCATATGACGATCACATGTTACCTGTAGTCTCATATGATGATCAGATTGTACCTGTAGTTTTTATGATGATCACATATTACCCTTAGTCTCATATGATCATCACATGTTACCTGTAGTCTCATATGACGATCACATGTTACCTTTAGTCTCATATGGTGATCACATGTTACCTGTAGTTTTTATGATGATCACATATTACCCTTAGTCTCATATGATCATCACATGTTACCTGTAGTCTCATATGGTGATCACATGTTACCTGTAGTCTCATATGACGATCACATGTTACCTTTAGTCTCATATGGTGATCACATGTTACCTGTAGTTTTTATGATGATCACATATTACCCTTAGTCTCATATGACGATCACATGTTACCCTTAGTCTCACATGGTGATCACATGTTACCTGTAGTCTCATATGACGATCACATGTTACCTGTAGTCTCATATGACGATCACATGTTACCTGTTGTCTTATATGACGATCACATGTTACCTATAGTTTTGTATGACAATCACATGTTACCCTTAGTCTCATGTGAAAATCACATGTTACCTGAACTCTAATATGACGATCACATGTTACCTGAACTCTAATATGACGATCACATGTTACCTGTAGTCTGATATGATCACATTGTACCTGTAGTTTCATATGATGATCACATGTTACCTGTAGTTTTTATGATGATCACATGTTACCTGTAGTTTGTATGATGATCACATGTTACCTGTATTCTCATATGACGATCATATGTTACCTGTAGTCTCATATGATGATCACATTGTACCTGTAGTTTCATATGACGATCACATGTTACCTGTAGTTTTTATGATGATCACATGTTACCCTTAGTCTCATATGATCATCACATGTTACCTGTAGTCTCATACGACGATAACATGTTACCTGTAGTCTGATATGACGATCACATGTTACCTTTAGTCTCATAAAACGATCACATATTACCCTTAGTCTCATACGACGATCACATGTTACCTGTAGTCTGATATGACGATCACATGTTACCTGTAGTCTCATACGACGATCACATGTTACCTGTAGTCTGATATGACGATCACATGTTACCTGTAGTCTCATAAAACGATCACATATTACCCTTAGTCTCATACGACGATCACATGTTACCTGTAGTCTGATATGACGATCACATGTTACCTTTAGTCTCATAAAACGATCACATGTTACCTGTAGTCTCATTCGACGATCACATGTTACCTTTCGTCTCATATGACGATCAAATGTTACCTGTAGACGTATATGACGATCACATGTTACCTATAGTTTTGTAGGACGATCACATGTTACCTGTAGTCTCATATGACAATCACATTGTACCTGTAGTTCCGTATGACGGTCACATGTTACCTGTAGTCTCATATGACGATCACATGTTACCTGTAGTCTAATATGACGATCACACGTTACCTGTAGTCTTATATGACGATCACATGTTACCAGTATTCTCATATGACGATCACATGTTACCTGTAGTTCCGTATGACGGGCACATGTTACCTGTAGTCTCATACGGGTGATATGAAGATCACATGTTACCTGTAGAATCATATGACTATCACATGTTACCTGTAGTCTTATATGACGATCACATGTTACCAGTATTCTCATATGACGATCACATGTTACCTGTAGTTCCGTATGACGGTCACATGTTACCTGTAGTCTCATACGGGTGATATGAAGATCACATGTTACCTGTAGAATCGTATGACAATCACACGTTACCTTTAGTCTTATATGACGATCACATGTTACCTGTAGTTCTGTATGACAATCACATGTTACCTGTAGTCTCATATGATGATCACATGTTACCTGTAGTCGTATATGACGATCAAATGTTACCAGTAGTCTCATATGACGATCATATATTACCTATAGTTTTGTATGACGATCACATGTTATCTGTAGTCTCATATGACGATCACATGTTACCCTTAGTCTCATGTGACAATCACATGTTACCTATAGTTTTGTATGACGATCACATGTTACCTGTCGTCTAATATGACGACCACATGTTACCTGTAGTCTAATATGACGATCACATGTTACCCTTAGTCTCATGTGACGATCACATGTTACCTGTAGTCTCATATGATGACCACATGTTACCTGTAGAATCATATGACGATCGCATGTTACCTGTAGTATAATATGACGATCACATGTTACCTGTAGTCTTATATGACGATCACATGTTACCTGTAGTCTTATATGACGATCACATGTTACCTGTAGTCTCATATGACGATCACATTTTACCTGTAGTGTCATATGACGATCACATGTTACCAGTATTATCATATGACGATCACATGTTACCTATAGTTTTTATGACGATCACATGTTACCCGTAGTCTCATATGACGATCACCTGTTACCAGTACTTCCATATGACCATCACATGAATGTTATCTGTGATTTCATTTGACGATCACATGTTAGCGTTAGCATTGTGGGTTTTATTTTGAAAAAAATAAAATAATGATCAGTTAGATGAGTTTCTTCCCGTTACATGGATATAAAACACTCATAGTTTATTAAATGAACATGCCCTCAGACACTGTTTCCTGCAACATGTTGCCGCAGTGCCCCGGTACCGGGGTCTCTCGGGCTTAACAGGTTAAAGAGCCCCAAAATAAAATGTAAAACACATACTATATTAATGTGTTTTATAAAGCCTTATCTGCACTCCATCCATCAGACACCTGATCCGTCCTCTGGAGGACCAAACCGCAGAAGAAGAACGAGGAGGAGAAGGAGAAGGACAAAAAGGAAAGGAGCTTCAATACTTCCTTCATCACCTTCTTTAGGAAACACTGGACCTTCTTTTAGGAAAGGAAAGCAGAGATCCTGTCCAACAATGCCTTGCGGCAACATTCGGCCATTCACGGATACAAGCGATCGTGACGAGAACTGATATCACTTATTCAGCATTAAACAACCTATAAAGGGCTTTGTTTGAGCATCACTATAACAACCAATAGGAGAAATATGAACTCCAACAAAGTCTCTGTTTTATAATAACTACAATTATGAATGGAGGCTTGTGGCGCAGTGTATAGTGCCTTGGTGTTCCGATCAGGGGAGCACAGGTTCAAACTCCACTGCAGTCAGCATGTCGTTGTGTCCCTGAGACACTTCACCCCAAATTGCTCCTGTGGGGAGTGTCCTCAGTACTGAGTATGGAAGTCGCTTTGGATAAAAGCGTCTAACAAGTGACATGTAATTAATACGTTTCACTTTACTCTTTTATTTCAGCTCCTGATGACGACCCTCTGACAGGAAGTTATTAAACTCTGATGATGATTAAGACGAGTATCATCTTTAAGTGTGTGTGTGTGTGTGTGTGTGTGTGGTAAACCCTCCTCGTCTTTATCGTATATGAAATGTTTCCTTTTGTGTGTGAGACGGAGCTCTGCACACACACACACACTCACACACATATTTGCATTTAAATAGCGACATCACCAGCGTTCTCGGCGGAACACCGGCGGGTTTCCAAGATGTCACAGCAAAGTCAGATGGGCCAGCTGTCACACACACACACACACACACACACACACACACACACACACACACACACACACACACACACACACACACACACACACACACACACACACACACACACACACACACACACACACACACACAGTGGGTTTAAACGCTGCTGTAGTTTAAACTGAGTGAATTCATGTTTTTAAGTCAGCTATGTGTGTGTGTGTCTCACCTGGTCATAATCTCAGTATTTAAACAGCACCCCCCCCCCCTCGTTACCTGTGGGCTGTCAGCAAATAGGAAATCCCGACAGGTTAAAGACAAAGCACTGTAACAGGAACCGAGTCTCATGAAGCTGCAATAATAATAATAATAATAATAATAATAATAATAATAATAATAATAATAATAATAATAATTAAAGTCTCTGATTTAAAACTCATTATTAATTATTATCTGAGTTTTTTTATTTTATTTTTTTATTCTACTAAAATCATACAAAAACGTATAATTCATACACACAAATGAACAAAATGAGTAGAAGCGGGAGGGTTGAAGCATAGCATATGGGGAGTAGCCCTCCCGTGCATCATCATTAGCATCAATATAACAATGGCATTTATTTTGTCAAAAACGTATAGAAATGAAGGAGTACAAAGAAATAAAGAAAACTAATGAAAACTGGAAACAAATAAAATAAAAGTTAGGGCAAGAAAAAAGTAAATGCATATATAACTGCCTGTCCTCCTACAAAAAACGACCAAATAGGTCGATTGTTTAAGCAGCTTAGATTACGACCCATAGCCACGTTTTAAAGTGTAGCACCTCTAGTGGTCGTGTAAGAAACAACATGCCCCCGTTTATTCACAAATAATCCTCTCTGGAAAATCCTAAATTGTAGCATAGTTTAGCTATTAAAATGCTTTTTGATTAGATTTCTGGTGAGAATATTGTACTCTTAGAATCCACGTCCAGTCGATGTGTAGGATCTATGGTTTGATAGATATTATGAAGATGATCTGAGGTCTCGTCAGGATAACGTGTGTGCAGCTTCCATGTAAAGTTACTGTGGGTGAAAACAGTTTTTCAGGTTTAGAAGTTTTCATAATAAAACCAGATATATCCCCCTCACTGTCAAATGATTACACAGTGATATCTGCATATCCACTAAGAAACATCAGTTTATCCTTGTTGATTACACAATATGGATTGGTTTAAATTGAGTACAATGCTTTTGTGTTTTTAACCTTCGATTCAGAGAAACAAATAGTTTATTAGAAGTTTAGATACTACAGTTTCCGAAGACACTACACTACCCAGAATCCCCAGCTGCCGTTTGGGACTACAGCATCCGCCTTGCTTTACAAACCCCGTGATTAGTCATCAAGCCCTGTGATTGGATGTTGGAGTGGCAGTGTGACAAGGTTACGCTGAGCGTAACAGCTCTTTGAAATGGAATGGAACCACGGCAGACTTTCCAAAACTGGAATTGGACGGCTCCAGCCCCCGGGTCCAGCCCCCCCCCAACATGTTCTATGGCACGTCTCTTTATAAGACGTTTTCGTATTTCCCACAATTAGAAGTTGCCAGTATTAAACTGTGTACACCCTGGAGGTTTAGCGGATACGAAACACAGTGGTGTTATCAGATGTAAAACATATAATTAATAAATGGGTGAATGAATATACCCACATGCCAGCTAAGGTCAGAAGAGCTTTATTTAACAGCTGGTCTTATGTCAGTGACCCCTCCTGTTGTTCATTGATAAGCCTGAAACATGCTCAAGGTTCAGAGGCACATTTTGCAAATATGGCAGTAGCCATCGATCATCTTAAGATAAGATATACTTTATTGATCTCAAGTTGGGAAAGGTTTTTGTTACAGCAGCATACTACTACTATTTGAGTTACTTTGCAGATTCTGATTAATGATGTGAAATATAAACAACCCTTAAATCAGACTTTAGTTACACCTGAGTCAAATTCAGGGAAGGTGATTGTCAAGTGCCAAAATAAACTATGCAATATATTAGACGTTAAGTACTTTGTCAGACTTCATATCTATCTGAGGATAACCCCAACGTTTTTTTCTTATTCAAAAGAAGACCTTAACCTAAAGTAATCTTTAATGTTTAAATAAAGCCTTATTAGTGTGTCTGTTTTGCACATCCTCCTGTTCATGTCTTTGGACGTCCTGCACTAAACTGTTTTATTGTAGAGATCACTACAGTATCTTCTTGATATTTTCAATGTTGTATGTAGGCTACTCTTAATATTTAAATGTTTTCATCAAATAAAACTTATTCAACAACAAAATTCAATAACGTGCTTCAACCACTAGGCGGCGCGGGTTAAAAACCCAGTGGTGTAGTTAATGAAACATAATAATATCAAACATATGACTATTAACTTGATTGTGAAATTAAAACAGAACGGTAAAGGAAAATACAGTTTCAGTCTCTCGAGTTGAAGCTTTAGAAAGGCTAAGAGCGACCGCAGGCTGATGTGTTTTAACCACACACACACACACACACACACACACACACACACACACACACACACACACACACACACACACACACACACACACACACACACACACACACACACACACACACACACACACACACACACACACACACACACACACACACACACACACACACACACACACACACACACACACTAAGCGCAGACTTCTGTTCCTCCATGTTTCGTTGTTATCGTTTCACTGAGCGGACCCGGCGCCTTTTTTTTCTTCAAACGCTCCCTTTTGGTCCATCTGTGGCGGTAACAGGTTTTGTGCGCTGTGATGATTCGGCTAGTAATGAATATTAAATGTTCATTTGATCATTGGTTTTATTTTGAAAACGTTGAGACCGGAAATACTGTTTTCAACCCGTAACTTTACATGGAGGCTGCCGCATACCTCAAATCATCTTCATAATATCAAACTATAGATCCTACATATCGACTGGATGTGGATTCTAAAAGTACCATATACACTTCTCGCTAGAAATCTAATCAAAAAGCGTTTTAATTTAATTAGCAGGCATTTTCTTATGGAACATGTTGTGCATAATCAGAACTGCTTAAAGCTTAACTATATCAACACATTTGAATAGATTGAGTTTTTTAAATATGGGAGTTGTGTGTTCATATTTACCAACACCACAGACGATTCGTAACACTTTTTTAAAATATATTATTATTTTTTGTAGATTTGTTGAGTACGTGTTTCCCCATATTTCGGAGCAGTAATATAGGTAAGGGAGAAATAGACTGTTATAAAGAGTTCTGAGTATTTTTTCCTCGAGAATTTTCTTAGTACGAAACAGTTTTTCATCCACAATGAGTCCTACAAATGTACATGCACCAACTTTCTCCATCTCAGTATGGCCAATCCGTATCATGCAGTCGTTTCTGCTCTCAGACTCTGTATTGAATAACATGTCATTTGTTTTGGCCACATTTAGAGATCATTCATTGACTGCAAACCAGTTACATAATATTTCTAATTCTGCCTTCGCCATTTTAACAAGATCACCAAGATGATGATGGGAGCAGAGAATGGTGGTATCATCGGCAAACAGAACGAATGTTAACATGTCAGAGGTGTTGATAATGTCATTAATATAAATCTGGAACAGTTTTGGACCTAAAATGGATCCTTGAGGGACTCCACGTGTTATAGGAAGATTGTTTGATTTTGCCTCGTCTATGTCCACATATCGTAGCCTATCTCTCAGATAACTCTTGACCCTTCTTTGGCTGGACCCCTTATGCCGTAATGTTCTGATGTGTGCAGCAGTATGGTATGGTTCAGTATCAGAAGCCTTTTGAAGGTCAATGAATATACCAGCTGTAATCTTTTGTTCTCAATGGTGTTGGTCATTTCTTCAACCAGTTCCATTACAGCTGAAGAAGAAGAGTGATTCTCCTGAAGTCCATGTTGTCTGGGGCACAGTGTGTTGACTGAGCTGAGGAATGACTCCAAACGCTTGTTAAAGAGTTTTTCCAGGACTTTTGATTAAAGAAACCGGTCTATAATTATTAAGACTTGATTTATCACCAGATTTCAAAACCGGAATCACCTTCGAGATTTTCATTTCATTGGGAAACACCTTGTTGGAACGATTTATTGCATATATTTACTAGAGGGGCTACAATGGTGCAACTCGTTTAACAATATTCACACTACGTCCTAAATCATCTTTGGACTGTTTACTGTGTTGAGTATTAACGATATCAAGCAGTTCATTTTCTGTGACTGGGTTCAGGAACATACAGGTTGCAGTTTTTCCGAAAATCCTCCACTTTACATGAAGTTGGGCGGACTCGCCAGGTTGGGGCCAGTTTCAGTAAAGAACTCATTAAAGCTATTTGCAACATCCTGTTCATTTAAAGGGTTAAATAATGTTTAATAAAGTGTTTGAATCCCGAATCAGACATATTTAAACAATTCCTTTTATTGTTCTGCCTCTAAAGTTGAGTTTTTAGTTTATAGATGCTATCTTGACATCTTCTAATTACACCCAACCCTTTATCGACTTGTTTACATGTTATTATTTACTCTGTTTCATTTCATTTGACTTTTTGTCTTTATTATTTTCTTCATAATTTTGTTTCCACTTTTTTAAATCTAATGAACTCTATCATCTTATAACTCTTTAAATATATTTTATTTTACACGTTGTATTCTGAAGCCTTTGAGTTGTATTGTTTTATTCATTCTGCGTCTCCCTGCTGCAGGTTCTAAGAAAAACAGAACGTCGACCTTCAGAGTGTGTGTGTGTGTGTGTGTGTGTGTGTGTGTGTGTGTGTGTGTGTGTGTGTGTGTGTGTGTGTGTGTGTATGTGTGTGAGAGTGTTCGGGGACTCCTCTGGTCCCAGCAGTGTGTGTGTGGATGAGGACAGAGCGCCCTCCAGAGGACAGAGTGTGTGGTGATCATGTTCCTCTTGTTCTGAATTAAATAAGGAGCTCCAACAAGCCGTGTAGGATAGAGAGAGAATACACAGACTATACAGAGATGCTGTTTGAGAAACCAATGTGAGTTTGGAACATTGAACAATGTGAATCTATTCTAGTAGACCTCAACGATGGAACTATGATCAGTAGAAATGGCCATGACATGGGACCTTTAGTATTTATTATATTTAGATAGATATGTTTATTATCTCTTTCTTACTCTGATATGTTTTAGAGCTAAACTCTATAAAGTGAACTCATGAAGGTTACAGGAGGCTGGGTTCAAGTTAGGGTTTCATTGAGTATTAACTGAGTGTATTGAAGAGTACTCAGGTGAGTTACCTCAGATCAGAGCTGTGTTCCCTCAGGACAGTCTGTGTTCCCTCAGTGTGGTCTGTCAGGCTGTGTTCCCTCAGCACGGTCTGTCAGGCTGTGATCCCTCAGTACGGTCTGTCAGGCTGTGGTTCCCTGAGTACGGTCTGTCAGGCTGTGTTCCCTCAGTATGGTCTTTCGGGCTGTGTTCCCTAAGTACAGTCTGTCAGGCTGTGCTCCCTCGGTGTGGTCTGTCAGGCTGTACTTCCCTCAGTATGGTCTGTCAGGCTGTGTTCCCTCAGCACGGTCTGTCAGGTTGTGATCCCTCAGTACGGTCTGTCAGGCTGTGTTCCCTCAGTACAGTCTGTCAGGCTGTGTTCCCTCAGTACGGTCTGTCAGACTGTGGTTCTCTGCAGATACTCGTTAGAGTCGTTGAAGTTGCTAATTGAAGCTGACGCATCTGTAATTAATTAGCGAGGAGGTTAACAAGGCTCTTTGAGTCGCGGCACTCTTCCTCAGGGCTTTTATTGTGAAGGGGCTGGGACCGTTAACGTAGAGGAAACTGACAATAATAACAATAAACTAATATATAACTCTTTATACTAAAGAAAGGTGATTTAATTAACCTGTTAAGCCCCAAAGACCCTGTCAGGCTCGGGGCTTAACGAGAAAACATAGAAACGATTGATAATAAGCATCCTTTAAAGTCAGAGGAGCTCGATCAGCTGGAGTGTGTCTCCCCCTGCTGGACAAACTGCGCCAACACACAACCAAACATTTACATTCAATATGAAATGAAAATACTTCATGTGTAATTAATTACCTGGAGGATTAAACAACTTTAACTAATATTAAATAATAAGAATCCACTTTATGGATTAATAAGAAATAGTAGAAACCAATATCAGCTGATCGGCAGCGACACGATGTCATCTGAACCCCATTTAATCTGTGTGTGTGTGTGTGTGTGTGTCAGTGTTGTGTGTGTGTGTGTGTGTGTGTCTGTGTGTCAGTGTGTGTGTCAGTGTGTGTGTCAATGTGTGCGTGTGTGTGTGTCTGTGTCAGTGTGTGTGTCTGTGTGTGTGTCAGTGTGTGTGTCGGTGTGTCAGTGTGTGTGTCAGTGTGTGTCTGTGTCTGTGTGTGTGTGTGTGTGTGTGTCAGTGTGTGTGTCAGTGTGTGTGTCAATGTGTGCGTGTGTGTGTGTCTGTGTCAGTGTGTGTGTCTGTGTGTGTGTGTCAGTGTGTGTGTCAGTGTGTCAGTGTGTGTCTGTGTGTGTGTGTGTGTGTGTGTGTGTGTGTGTGTGTGTGTGTGTGTGTGTGTGTGTCAGTGTGTGTGTCAGTGTGTGTGTGTGTGTCAGTGTGTGTGTGTGTCAGTGTGTGTGTCAGTGTGTGTGTCAATGTGTGTGTGTGTGTGTCAGTGTGTGTGTCGGTGTATGTGTGTCAGTGTGTGTGTCAGTGTGTGTGTCAGTATGTGTGTGTCAGTGTGTGTGTGTCAGTGTGTGTGTGTGTGTGTGTGTGTGTGTGTGTGTGTCAGTGTGTGTGTCAGTGTGTGTGTCAGTGTGTGTGTCAGTGTGTGTGTCAGTGTGTCAGTGTGTGTGTCTGTGTGTGTGTCAGTGTGTGTGTGTCAGTGTGTGTGTGTGTGTGTGTGTGTGTGTGTGTGTGTGTGTGTATGTGTGTGTGTGTCAGTGTGTGTGTCAGTGTGTGTGTCAGTGTGTCAGTGTGTGTGTCACTGTGTCAGTGTGTGTGTCAGTGTGTCAGTGTGTGTGTCAGTGTGTGTGTCAGTGTGTGTGTGTGTGTGTGTCAGTGTGTGTGTGTGTGTGTGTGTGTGTGTGTGTCAGTGTGTGTGTCAGTGTGTGTGTGTGTGTGTGTGTGTGTGTGTCGGTGTGTGTGTCAGTGTGTGTGTCAGTGTGTGTGTCAGTGTGTGTGTCTGTGTGTCAGTGTGTGTGTCGGTGTGTGTGTCGGTGTGTCAGTGTGTGTGTGTGTGTGTGTGTCAGTGTGTGTGTCGGTGTGTCAGTGTGTGTGTGTGTGTGTGTGTCAGTGTGTGTGTCGGTGTATCACTGTGTGTGTCGGTGTGTGTGTGTGTGTGTGTGTCAGTGTGTGTGTATGTGTGTGTGTGTGTGTGTGTGTATGTGTGTCAGTGTGTGTGTGTGTGTGTGTGTGTCAGTGTGTGTGTCAGTGTGTGTGTGTGTGTGTGTGTATCAGTGTGTGTGTGTGTGTGTGTGTGTGTGTCAGTGTGTGTGTCAGTGTGTGTGTCGGTGTGTGTGTGTGTGTGCGTGTCAGTGTGTGTGTCAGTGTGTGTGTCAGTGTGTGTGTGTGTGTGTGTCAGTGTGTGTGTGTGTGTGTGTCAGTGTGTGTGTGTGTGTGTGTGTGTGTCAGTGTGTGTCAGTGTGTGTCAGTGTGTGTGTGTGTGTGTGTGTGTGTGTGTGTGTGTGTGTCAGTGTGTGTGTGTGTGTGTGTGTGTGTGTGTGTCTGTATGTGTGTCAGTGTGTCATTGTGTGTGTCTGTGTGTGTGAGTGTGTGTGTGTGTGTGTGTGTGTGTGTGTGTGTGTGTGTGTGTGTGTGTGTGTGTGTGTTTGTCAGTGTGTGTGTCGGTGTGTCAGTGTGTGTATCGGTGTGTCAGTGTGTGTGTGTGTGTGTGTCAGTGTGTGTGTCGGTGTGTCAGTGTGTGTGTCAGTGTGTCAGTGTGTGTGTGTGTGTGTGTGTGTGTGTGTGTGTGTCAGTGTGTCAGTGTGTCAGTGTGTCTGTGTGTGTGTGTGTTTGTCAGTGTGTGTGTCGGTGTGTCAGTGTGTGTGTCGGTGTGTCAGTGTGTGTGTGTGTGTCAGTGTGTGTGTCGGTGTGTCAGTGTGTGTGTGTGTGTCAGTGTGTGTGTCGGTGTGTGATCTGGGACAGTCCTCAGCAGCAGCTGACTTGGGGAACGAGGCTCCTACAAAATAAAGTGTTACATAAACATCAATATGAGTGAATAACTAACAAACATTAAAAACTATAAATATTAGACTTTTATTTTGAAAGGACACACAAAAAGGAGTGATGCTGGTGATGCTAGCAGCCGGCTAGCAAAGTTCAATGGCATCTATCATGTGTGTTAGCAACAAGCTAACTGCTGAAATTATGCGTTCAGGGCATGTCGGATAACAAAATCGAATGATTTAAAATCAGCCTCAAATATTTACTCCCCGGTTCAAAGATACAAATAGTTATAAAAAGCTTGACGTGACCTGAAGGCATCGTCTCTCCCTGTCACACGCCTGAGGCCTGTACTACGAAGCAGGATGTTCTCTTAGCGGCTAACTTCAGGGTAAACTCAGGGTTTCCGGTCCTACGAAGCTGGTTCTCTTTTTAGCGGGCTAGATCTCCATGGTAACTGATGCTGAGCGGCTAACCTGCCCCGGAGCAGGTTAGGTTGCAGGCTAAGAGATCAACTCAGTGAAAGCACTGCCTGCTGACCAATCAGAGCTCAGTGTGCGGAGTTTAAAGCGATCAAGTCATATTACAGGAGAAAGGAAATACAAAAAAACTGCCTTGTTACTTGTTGAAAATCCTTGTTACCGTCACAAGGTATGTATCTTGTAATTTGTAGATTGTGTAACTTGCTGTTAAATACCATCAAACTATGTGCAATATATACTTTATGTAAATATGCCATCTTTAATAACTGTAATATATACCGGGCTGCTAAATCCTAAGAACTGCTACAGGATTTGATTTTTAGATTTGATTTGTTTTTGATCTGTATTTTTGAAAATTATGTAACTTTTTTAGTTTTTATCTTTTTTAGCATATTGTTTATTATATTATAACTTAGTACTTTTTTAACGCATGTAAGATATGCAACACTAAGCTGTCTGTGGCTCTTTCTGCTGTAACGCTGCACATTTCCCCTTTGTGGGACTAATAAAGGTATTCTGAAGTTGAGGAAACACTCGAGTCAAATGTAATGAAAGTCAGATGGTGTCTTAGACGGGGCAGTGATATCATAAACCTGTTCATGTACGCATTCAAACACTTGTTCTGTTACCAGCTGTATTCACCTTGCAGGTGCAGCTATGTGGCTTTGATCCTGGATCAAGTGTTTAAGTCATGGATGTTTAAAGTTTAACTTCTTCATATGTCTAATATTATAGTTGACTTTTCATTCAGGAAGTATGACGCTGCGCTGTCAGTAGCTTCTCCATGTTTGTGATTGGTCGAATGCTCCAGATACCACCCCTTTCATGTGAACGCACCTAACTAGATAGGACACGGCTGGCTTGAGCGATCCACTTGATAACCAGCGTCGTAGGACCGTTTAGCGAGAGCGCGTATGTTTTGGATTAGGCCAACCGGCTAACTCAAACATATCCAGGTTAGGTTGAACCAGCTTCGTAGAACAGGCCTCTGGTACACTTACAACAACAACAGTTTTATTGTTGTTAATATCAACACTTTGGGTAATACAGGCTTTTATTTTGGTGGGTTTAAAAAGGAACTAACAGGAAGTGCAAGCAGCAGTTACCACGACAACCTGAAGCTAACAGGCTAATTAAAGTTGGCAGTTAGCTGAGGAGCTAATGCTAATGGCTTCAATCAAAAAGTTTCACTGAGGCATTGTGGGAGATGTGGGCAGGGACAGCAGGAGGTGTGCTGGTTAATGATTGGCTGGTTTAACACTAACTTTATAAAGTGCAGACAGGTAACACACCCACCCACCCACACACACACACACACACACACACACACACACACACACACACACACACACACACACACACACACACACACACACACACACACACACACACACACACACACACACACACACACACACACACACACACACACACACACACACACACACACACACACACACACACACACACACACACACACACACACACACACACACACACACACACACACACACACACACACACACACACACACACACACAGGTCTGTAAGATGGTCTGTATGTTGGTTTAAAGTGCAGTTTCCTGGTTTCCCTGAACCAATCAGTGAGGAGCTCCTGCAGGTACGGGCGGGGCAAAGCTGTGATCTGATTGTTTGATTTGGCCTATGATGGTGATGAGAGACAGTTCTTATGTTTTGATAATTTACTCGTCAGGCCTTGAACGCCTCGCAGGTCTTTGGGGTCAAATAAAGCCCTGATTGAGGACTGGTGAAGGTCTGGAGGTCTCTGGAGGACTCTTGACCCCCTGCACGTCCGTAGTGAAGGTCTGGAGGACTCTGGACCCCCTGCTTATCCCTAGTGAAGGTCTGGAGGACTCTGGACCCCCTGCTGGTCCCTGGTGAAGGTCTGGAGGTCTCTGGAGGACTCTAGACCCCCTGCTGGTCCCTGGTGAAGTTCCGGACGACTCTGGACCCCCTGCTCGTCCTCAGTGAAGGTCTGGAGGACTCTGGACCCCCTGCTCGTCCCTGGTGAAGGTCTGGAGGACTCTGGAGGACTCTGGACCCCCTGCTGGTCTCTGGTGAAGGTCTGGAGGACTCTGGAGGGCTCTGGACCCCCTGCTGGTCCCTGGTGAAGAGAACCAGATGATCCGGGTCAGGTTCTGATGGGCAGCGGGTTCCTGGGAGAACCAGATGAGCCGGGTCAGGTTCTGATGGGCAGCGGGTTCCTTGGAGAACCAGATGATCCGGGTCAGGTTCTGATGGGCAGCGGGTCTCTAACCGGGGGTGGAGACGTGGAACTCTTTCAAAGTCTTTCAGAAAGACTTAAGGTAATTCAGTGAGGGCGGCTAGAGTGCTAAAGAGCTAAAGTGCTAAAGAGCTAACGTGCTATAGAGCTAACGTGCTAAAGTGTCTGGTGGTAGAGCGAGGATCTGCGGTGGGTTCCTCAGAGGTTCTCAAAGGGTTCTCAGTGGGTCCTTTGGCCCTCGTTGGGTTGATAATAAACCCAGTTCTCACCAGTAGGGGGCGCTGGTCTCCACGCTGCCACAGCTCTGCCAGAGGAAGACCCCCGCAGAGGTTCTGGGGCTGCCGAACGGGTCAATCTGGTCCCGCTGTTTCTGGTTCTGGATCTGCATCCCGGGGTTCTCCGTCTCCTGGTTCTCCCCGGGACTCGGGTCCACCAGCCGGTAGTTGTTCCCCTGGTTGTTGTCCCAGAAGGTTCCCTCTGGAGTCTGGTACTGGACGCAGAACTCGACACGGTCTTCGGGGTGCAGAACCTCCGGTACGCAGACGCAGAAGGAGAAGGTGTTGGTGTCGGGGGAACCGTACACCTGGTTCAGGTACGAACACGGAACGTCCTGGAAGCAGCGCCAAGAGTCGAAGGTGATCCGGACCCACACGTTCTTCTGGAAGCAGAGGTTCTGCACCTGAACGGTTCCCGAGAGCAGGCGCTCCTGCAGAGAACACGTCTCCAGAGCCACCTGCTGGGCCTTCAGACGGTTCCTCAGGTCCAGATAGTCTTCTGCCGGCGGGGTGAAGTCCAGAACCAGAGCTGGATAACCGTCTGCTGAGAGAGGAACATGAAACAGTCAAGATTCACTTCACTTATTCTAGAGGAGAAACACAACCGTGGTTCTGGAACAAGACTAATACAGGTCCTGGTTCTCACCTGTCCTGTCTCTCAGGTCCAGAGGGCTGTACTACGAAGCAGGATTTTCTCTTAGCCGGCTAACTTCAGGTTAACTCTGGGTTTCCGGTCCTACGACGCTGGTTCTCTTTTTACCGGGCTAGATCTCCATGGTAACTTTTGCTGAACGGCTAGCCTCAACTCAGTGAAAGCACTGCCTGCTGACCAATCAGAGCTCAGTGTGCGGAGTTTAAAGCGATCAAGTCATATTACAGGAGAAAGGAAATACAGAAAAGCTGCCGTTGCAGAAAGACGGCCGGCAAAAATCAGCGACTGTGTGAACGTGAACATTAATAGAATATCACCTCCCATCTTCAGAGCAATCTGACTATTATAACATTAGCGTTAAGAAAGCTTACTTAAATATCTGCCACAACATAAGTAACCGGATCAGAGTCACATTAAGTACAGTCCGCGGCATATCACATCATAATGTATCATATATCTCCTTATCTGAGTCAGCTGAGCCGTATCTGGCCGTGCAACACTCACAGTGTCACATACTGTATGCAGAAGTATTATTTTATGCACCGAGTTAATAACCAGCGTCGTAGGACCGCTTAGCGAGAGCGCGTTTGTTTTGGGTTAGTTTGAACTGGATTCGTAGTACAGGCCTCTTTACTACGAATCCAGTTCAAGAGACCCTGGATCTCTCTGAGTTATCTTACCTAACCCAAAACAAAGGCACTCTCGCTAAGCGGTCCTACGACGCTGGTTATCAACTCGGTAACTCAAGCCAGGGTTTCTCTGTCCGGCTGAGTGCGCGTTCACATGAAAGGGGCGGGGTTAACAACATTCGACCAATCACAAACATGGAGAAGCGTACTGACAGCGCAGCGTCATACTTCCTGAATGAAAAGTCAACTATAATATTAGACATATGAAGAAGTTAAACTTTAAACATCCATGACTTAAACACTTGATCCAGGATCAAAGCCACATAGCTGCACCTGCAAGGTGAATACAGCTGGTAACAGAACAAGTGTTTGAATGCGTACATGAACAGGTTTATGATATTACTGCCCCGTCTAAGACAACATCTGACTTTCATTACATTTGACTCGAGTGTTTCCTCAACTTAATGTGTTGCTTAAAATAATACTTCTGCATCCATGACAAACTGGAGTTGAGACCAGGAGGCGGAGTCGGAGTCTTACACGCTTCTCTGCGCTCTCTCCTAGACAGTCATCCATAGGAATCCTGAACCCAATAAAATACCCAATATTAACGGTGTGTGTGTCTGCCCAAGGACAATTTAAGGTAAAACCTAATAGAGGTGTCATACATAATAACCTAATCAAAGTAAATGTAACAACTACTACAGTGCAACAAAACAGGAAGATGAAATGTGGACTCTTAAACATAAGATCTCTAGCATCTAAAGCAATACTGGTAAATGATTTAATATCAGATTATAATATTGATATATGCTGTCTCACTGAAACTTGGTTGAGACATGAAGAATATGTCAGCATAAATGAGGCCACTCCACCCAGCCATATCAATACTCATATTGCCCGAGGCACGGGCCGAGGAGGTGGAGTTGCAGCAATCTTTGACTCGAGTTTACTAATCAATACTAAACAAAAATTAAATGATACCTCCTTTGAAAGCCTCGTTTTTAGTCTTACGCATCCGACCTGGAAAACTTTGTAGCCAATCTTATTTGTTACAGTGTACCGTGCACCAGGTCCTTATTCAGAATTCTTATCAGAATTTTCTGAGTTTTGATCAGCTTTGGTTCTTAAAACAGATAAAGTAATTATCGTAGGTGACTTTAATATTCATGTTGACGATGATAAAAATAGCCTTACTGTTGCATTTAACTCTATATTAGATTCTGTTGGTTTCTGTCACAGTGTAAATAAACCAACCCACTGCTATAATCACACTCTTGACCTTGTTCTGACTTATGGTATTGAAATTGAGCAACTATTAGTCGAACCGCATAATCCTGCTTTATCCGACCATTTCTTAGTAACTTTTGAAGTACTGTTACTAGACTACAAAGCATTAGCCAAAAGCTCCTGCAGCAGAAACCTATCTGTTAGTGCTATAGCCAAATTTAAGGAAGAGATTCCACCAATACTTAACTCGATAGCATGTCTGCATGTAGGGGAGGAAACTTATACAAAATGTACACCACCCCAAATTGATCATGTTGTTGATAGTGCTACAGATGCGCTGCGAATAAAATTAGACTCTGTTGCTCCTTTGAAAAAGAAGAAAATAAAACAACATAGATTAGCTCCATGGAATAATGCCCAAACCCGCAAAATAAAGCAAAAGTCGAGACAACTTGAAAGGATATGGCGTTCCACTAAACTTGAAGAATCTCGTTTAATTTGGCATATTACTCTCAATGAATATAAGAAAGCACTGCGTAAAGCGAGAGCAGCATACTACTCTTCATTAATAGATGAGAATAAGAATAAGATTTCTTTTCAGCACTGTAGCCAGGCTGACAGAGAGCCACAGCTCGACTGAGCCTTCTATTCCCATAGCACTCAGTAGCAATGATTTGATGTGCTTCTTTAACGATAAAATTGTTACTCTTAGAAACAAAATCAATGACCTCTTGCCTTTGACCAGTATAGTGTTATCAACAGCTCCCGGAAACGTAAGTTCTAATATTACACTAGATAGTAAACTAGAATGCTTTTCAGCCATAAACCTTGAACAATTAAATTCAATGATTCTCTCTCTAAACCATCAACGTGTATCTTAGACCCGATTCCAACTAAGCTGTTAAAATAAGTTTTTCCATTAATTAGCACTTCTTTATTAAATATTATGAATATGTCTTTATTATCAGGCTATGTTCCACAATCATTCAAAGTAGCAGTGATAAAACCGCTTCTTAAAAAGCACAACCTCGATCCAGAGGTTTTAGCCAACTATAGACCTATTTCTAATCTTCCGTTCCTCTCAAAGATTCTTGAGAAAGCAGTCGCAAAACAGCTGTGTGATTACTTAAAAAACTATGATTTATTTGAAGATGTTCAATCTGGCTTTAGAACACATCATAGCACAGAGACAGCTCTGGTTAAAGTCACAAATGACATTCTAATAGCCTCAGACAAGGGACTTGTCTCTATTCTTGTCTTGCTCGATCTTAGTGCTGCATTTGATACTATCGACCATGATATCCTATTGCAAAGACTAGAGCACTTAGTTGGCATACAGGGAACTGCTTTAGGCTGGTTTAGGTCTTATCTGAACGCTCTCAGTTTGTACGTGTCAACGATGAATCTTCCATGCAAACCAAAGTTAGCCATGGAGTGCCACAGGGCTCAGTGCTCGGACCTATTTTGTTCACCCTATATATGCTTCCGTTAGGCAATATTATAAGGAATCATTATGTAAATTTTCATTGTTATGCGGATGATACTCAACTATATTTATCAATCAAGCCTGATGAAATTAATCATCTAAATAAAATTCAAGACTGCCTCAAGGACTTAAAAACGTGGATGACCTTAAATGTTTTGATGTTAAACACGACCAAAACTGAAGTTATTGTACTTGGCTCGAAGAATCTACGAAACAAATGATCTAAAGATATACTAACTATGGATGGCATTAATTTGGCCTCCAGTGAGACTGTAAGGAATCTTGGTGTTATATTTGATCAGGATTTATCCTTTAACACCCACATAAAATCAATTTCAAGGACCGCCTACTTCCATCTACGTAACATTGCGAAAATCAGGCATATCTTGCCTCAAAACGATGCAGAGAAACTAGTCCATGCATTTGTTACTTCAAGACTGGATTATTGTAACTCCTTATTATCAGGGTGTACCAAGAATTCAGTCAAGTCTCTTCAGCTGATTCAAAATGCTGCAGCTCGTGTACTAACCAGAGTTAGGAAAACGGACCACATTACTCCTGTTCTGGCTGCCTTACACTGGCTCCCTATAGAACACAGGATAGAATTTAAAATTCTTCTTCTGGCCTACAAAGCCCTTAATGGGCAGGCGCCATCTTACCTTAAAGAACTCATTATACCCTACTGGCCTACTAGGGCATTGCGTTCCAAGAATGCAGGGTTGTTGGTTGTTCCTAGAGTCTCTAAAAGTACAATGGGAGCCAGAGCCTTTTCTTATCAAGCTCCACTTTTGTGGAATCAGCTTCCAGTTTGTGTTCGGACGGCAGACACCCTATCCGTTTTTAAGAGTGCGCTTAAGACCTTCCTTTTTGATAAAGCATATAGTTAGGGCTGATTAGATTCAGCCCCTAGTTTTGCTGATATAGGCTTAGTTTGTCGGGGGACATCTTACTTCTTCCTTCTCTCTGTCTATACCTGTGTACTCTCATGTTCCGATTAACCCAGCTTCCCCAAATGTCTTTCTTTTTGGTGTCTATATACGCCGGGATCCGGAGTCATGGAAGATCCTGCGGTCCTGTGTCATGGATCGCGAGTCCTGGATCTTGAGTCGTGGCTGTGGTCCTGGATCATAAGTCCTGGATGGATATCCTCGTGGATTCATCTTCCTATTATACACACATGCTTTTCCAAACATTTGGTCTACCTATGTTGCAAATGTATTATCTTTTCAATTTACACACGGCATCTATTGCACGTCTGTCCATCCTGGGAGAGTCCTCTTCTGCTCTCCCTGAGGTTTCTCCCATGTTCCCCTTAAACTGTGGGGTTTCTTCTGAAGTTTTTCCTTGTACGATGTGAGGGTCTAAGGACAGAGGGTGTCGTATTGTCATACTGATATTCTGTACAAACTGTGAAGTCCACTGAGACAAATGTAACATTTGTGATATTGGGCTATATAAATAAACATTGATTGATTGATTGCATACAGTATGTGACACTGTGAGTGTTGCACGGCCAGATACGGCTCAGCTGACTCAGATAAGGAGATATATGATACATTATGATGTGATATGCCGCGGACTGTACTTAATGTTACTCTGATCCGGTTACTTATGTTGTGGCAGATATTTAATTAAGCTTTCTTAACATAATAGTATAATAATATTATAATAGTTATAGTAGTCCGATTACTCTGAAGATGGGAGGTGATGTTCTATTCATTTTCACGTTCACACAGTCTGTGATTTTGGCCGGCCGTCTTTCCTGCAACGGCAGTTTAAACTGTATTTCCTCCGCACACTGAGCTCTGATTGGTCAGCAGGCAGTGCTTTCACTGAGTTGATCTCTTATCCTGGAACCTATCCTGCTCCGGAGCAGGCTAGCCGCTCAGCATAAGTTATCTACAGGGTTCCTGCAGGTTTCCCCAACTCAAATGTAAGACTTTTTAAGATCTTTTTAAGACCACTTTGAAAATAATTTAAAACCTATTTTACGGCAAGAAAGTATGAAGGAAAATTGCTATGAAAGAAAAAATACGTCCCATAATGAATTACAAAGTAAATGTATTCATGTTCAACATAAGAACAATGACTGAACATAACAGCACAGAACTGTGCTAGCCAAAAAGTGTGTATGTGTGTGTGTCTCTGTGTGTGTGTGTGTGTGTGTGTGTGTGTGTGTGTGTGTGTGTGTTCGTACTGTGCAATTAATCGTATTTTAATCGCAACTACGATTTTGGCCTGCCACAATTACAAAAACAACATAATCGAAAAAAACTATTATTTAGCATTGCTAGGTTGTGACAGTGACAACATATTTAATCTAATTAATTTGAGTCTAATTTATATTTATTTATCATATTTATATATGTTTAGTAGCTTGTGGAAGTGCGCTCCAAAATAATTGTTGATCTTGTTTATTGGTATTTATTATTTTGATATTATTTATTTAAATATATCATTTATTTAATTAATTTTTGTATTGCTTTTTCAGTTGAATTATACTTTCAGGGTAATCAACAGTTAAAAATATAATGTTCAAATTATTATTTGTTTTAAAGTTCAATAAATGGATGTTTTCAAAGTCAATGAATAATCGTATTTAATAATCGTGATATCAATTATTGACCAAAAATAATCGTGATTATGATTTTTGCCATAATCGAGCAGCCCTTGTGTGTGTGTGTGTGTGTGTGTGTGTGTGTGTGTGTGTGTGTGTGTGTGTGTGTGTGTGTGTGTGTGTGTGTGTGTGTGTGTGTGTGTGTGTGTGAGTAACAAGAGCTATATTCAGAGCTCTGCTGCCTTGGCTACAATCTTTCATCATTGCTGTTGTATGATTGGTGTTTAGCTACGGTATTTAGCGTCTAATGCACCTCCGCTTTTAGGGTTGACGTAAACCCAAACGTCGCCCAGAGGTCCCTCGGTGTTGTTGCGGGAGCTGCTGCACTGGCTAACGCTAAACTAGCTAACGCTACATTAGCAAAACAAACGCTGATTTCTTTTGCAAAAGGTGCAGCAGGCTTCAAACTCGTTCCCCTCCACTGGTTTCACCCAAGCACTAAATTAGATGTTTTCCAACCAAATACGGTTGACCTTACACTTCCCCATATTTATTTGTAAGTAGATTTGAAGAGACATGAGTTTCTGACTACCGCTAGCTGAAGCTTGGTTGCTAGGTTACTAGCTGGGTGTTCTCCGATAAGGGGCCGGGGGAAACAAAGTTAGTGATTACTGGTTCCATGTTGATTTATTTTAATACAAATTGTTGAGGGGAACTGAAAGGCTCTTACCGTACTGGTTACTTTGCAGCCCGGACCTTTTCCCCAAAACACATTTAGACGCGATCGCAACACAGAAGTACCTTTCAAATCCCATTGTTTTTAAGACCTTCTAAATCATATTTAAGACATTTTTAAGGCCTTAAATTCAGATGATAAAATTTAAGACCCCGCGGGAAACCTGTATCTAGCCCCTTAAAAAGTGAACCAGCTTCGTAGGACCGGAAATCCCTGAAGTTAGCTTGCTAAACGAAAATCCTGATTCGTAGTATACCCCCCAGGTTAGCCGCTCAGCATCAGTTACCATGGAGATCTAGCCTGCTAAAAAGAGAACCAGCGTCGTAGGACCGGAAACCCAGAGTTTTCCCTGAAGTTAGCCGCTAAGAGAACATCCTGCTTCGTAGGACAGGCCTCAGTTTCTCACCTGTCCTGTCTCTCAGGTGCTGGTTCTCACCTGTCCTGTCTCTCAGGTCCTGGTTCTCACCTGTCCTGTCTCTCAGGTGCTAGTTCTCACCTGTCCTCTCTCTCAGCTTCAGGTCCTGGTTCTCCGTCAGCAGCTGGTCCTCGTCCTCGTTATAAACGTGGACGTTAGCGAGAGCCAGACCCCGAGAGTCCGCGAAAACAACGTTCCTCTTCTTTTTCAGACAGACCGCTGACCTCCTGGTTACCGTGGTGTTAGTGCAGGCGTCGCCGTGGAGACCGGAGGACAGGCAGGGCCTCAGCGGGGAACAGTGTTTTAACAGGAAGGAACCCAGAGGAGGAGAACCGGCCAGACAGAACCTCATCGCCATGTCCACTGGCATCATGTGAGACAGAGCCCCCTGGAGAACCCTGCAGAACAAAGACACAAAACAGGGTCCAGAACCGTAAAGAGACAGAACAGGGTTCAGAACCCTGCAGACACAGAACAGGGTCCAGAACTGTAAAGACACAGAACAGGGTCCAGAACCGTAAAGAGACAGAACAGGGTTCAGAACCCTGCAGACACAGAACAGGGTCCAGAACTGTAAAGACACAGAACAGGGTTCAGAACCCTGCAGACACAGAACAGGGTTCAGAACCCTGCAGACACAGAAAAGGGTTCAGAACCCTGCAGACAGCATGTCGTTGTGCTCCTGTGGGGATCGTCCACAGTATGGAGTATGTTAGTCGCTTTGGATAAAAGCGTCTAACAAGTGACATGTAATAATGACAAAGAACAGGGTTCAGTTGGAGAACCCTAAAGACACAGAACAGGGTTCAGGTGGAGAACCCTAAAGACACAGAACAGGGTTCAGGTGGAGAACCCTAAAGACACAGAACAGGGTTCAGGTGGAGAACCCTAAACAGAACAGGGTTCAGGTGGAGAACCCTAAAGACACAGAACAGGGTTCAGTTGGAGAACCCTAAACAGAACAGGGTTCAGGTCGAGAACCCGAAAGACACAGAACAGGGTTCAGGTGGAGAACCCTAAAGACACAGAACAGGGTTCAGGTGGAGAACCCTAAACAGAACAGGGTTCAGGTGGAGAACCCTAAAGACACAGAACAGGGTTCAGTTGGAGAACCCTAAAGACACAGAACAGGGTTCAGGTGGAGAACCCTAAAGACACAGAACAGGGTTTAGGTGGAGCACAGAACCCTAAAGACACAGAACAGGGTTCAGGTGGAGAACCCTAAAGACACAGAACAGGGTTCAGGTGGAGAACCCTAAAGACACAGAACAGGGTTCAGTTGGAGAACCCTGAAGACACAGAACAGGGTTCAGGTGGAGAACCCTAAAGACAGAGAACAGGGTTCAGTTGGAGAACCCTAAAGAAACAGAACAGGGTTCAGTTGGAGAACCCTAAAGAAACAGAACAGGGTTCAATTGGAGAACCCTAAAGACACAGAACAGGGTTCGGTTGGAGAACCCAAAAGACACAGAACAGGGTTCAGTTGGAGAACCCTAAAGACACAGAACAGGGTTCAGTTGGAGAACCCTAAAGACACAGAACAGGGTTCAGGTGGAGAACCCTAAAGACACAGAACAGGGTTCAGTTGGAGAACCCTAAAGACACAGAACAGGGTTCAGGTGGAGAACCCTAAAGACACAGAACAGGGTTCAGGTGGAGAACCCTAAAGACACAGAACAGGGTTCAGGTGGAGCACAGAACCCTAAAGACACAGAACAGGGTTCAGGTGGAGAACCCTAAAGACACAGAACAGGGTTCAGGTGGAGCACAGAACCCTAAAGACAAACAATTTTCAATCATCATCCTCACGATCATTTAATGTATCATAATGTTTTGAAGAATACACTAATATAGTTTAATCCACGTGAGTTTACAACAACAAAAATAATCGCTTTGTTTTTATATCACATCTGACCGGAGGAAAATACAGCACGGGTCTCACTACCGATAATCCTAAACCCACGGGCAAACAAACAATAATATGTACAGTGTTAATAGTTTACTGTATTATTAGTGTCTAATATTACGGCTATAACAATCACACATTGAGTTGTTAAAATCAGACCGTTTTTTTTTTTTTAAACAGTCTGAATGAAACGGCAGCTCTCAGGTGATCAGCTGTGTGTTTACACAATAAAATATTAGGGCCGGGACTTTAACGCGTTAATTAAGATTAATTAATTACACAAAAATTAACGCGTTAAAAAAATTAACGCATTTTAAATCGCACTTATTTTTGCACCGCGGAACGTTTCTCACTGGATGAGTTTCAGGGGTACCGATTATACTGGAGCACCAACTAACGTTCATGACTTCAGACAACAACAAACCACAGTGAACAATAGTCAAACATGAACGAAGAAGCTGATGAGACCGCTTTGGTTGGCCCCGTGGATGGGACATTTTGTTTTAAAAAACGGACGGATGGAAGCGTCAATAAGAGCACGGTTGTTTGCAAATTATGCAAAAAGGAATTTGCATATCACCGCAGCACATCAAGCCTCAAGTATCACCTCAATGCAAAACATATAGCAGCTAGCGTGGAAGCTAGCGTGGACGTTAGCCCGACTCGGAGTACAAGGACCCACACCCAATTCGCGTTGATCAAACAGTGGCCTATGCAACAGAGAGATTTTATTTTTCATCAGGATATTTGAAGAATAGGAGGGATTGAGGTCAATCACTGGAACTTTTTTATTTTATTTTAAATGGTACACTTTATGTTGAACTATTTATTATGTTGTTGGTGCAACTGGCACTTTATGTTGAACTGTTTATTGTTTTGGCCAAGGTTATTGAGAGAGTTGGACTGAAATTGATTAGATTTTTTAAATCAACTGTTGGTACATCAACAAAGTCTGTTATGGCCTTTGAAGCAACAGAGAGATGTTTTCTAATAGTCAGGGTTTCCAATGTTCTGAATGTTCTTGAAAGTATTGTGTTTTACTTAAAAAACAAAGTGTTATAGTTTACAGAAGGTCTACCTATCTATATATATATATATATATATATATATACTGTACTATATTCCTATGCTATTGCTACACTTTATGGCAAAAATTGCACTTTTCTGTAGGTCTTGGTTAAGGACCACCTTGAAAAAAAATAAACAATGTTTTGTTGCTTAAGCTTATGTATTCAGTCATTATTCAATGGTATACTCAAATCCATGTGAAAAAAATTGCTTCTCACTGTTCTCAGGTCAAATATTTATATGTGATTAAAAATGCGATTCATTTCGATTAATTAATTACAAAGCCTCTAATTAATTAGATTAATTTTTTTAATCGAGTCCCGGCCCTATAAAATATGCATAGTAATTTAATCAATCCTTCCAACACACATTGTAAGAACAGTTCTGTTTCATATGAGTGTTGAGAGCTGTATCCACAAATCTCTTAATTTTGCCCTCAAAAGTGCACCAGATTGATGCATTTAACCCTTTGGAGTCGACCGACCGTGACGCCGGCGTGATCAGATCACATGACCTGTTCAAGCCGGTGCCGCATAAAAACAACAATCCGGACAACATTGCCGTGTGTTTCTGTCGAAAGTAGTGGCTTGAAACTATATCCCAGTCTTTGTTTCATGCAAAAAGACCCAGTAAACACGGAGATACGATGATATAAAGTTAATACATTTACAATGGAACTGGATTTTGATGTATTGTATCGGCTTCATATCGCAATATATTCCCAAAGTCTGAAATGCAAAAATGTCCCACATTAGGGCAATTCACCCATTTAATCATTCAAACAAAATCATATTTGCTGCTCTAAACAAAGTCAAAAATCGTACATCCAAACGGAATACATTTAATTAATTATTATTAATACGTTAAGTCTTGTTCATTGTTTTTCACTTTTATTAAATGTTTGATATTTCCGGCACAGACCCGGGACTAAGGTGTTAATGGTGGACTATCGGACATTCAAAATGCAGCATATTTTCCCCCAAGTGTCCATCTTGTCTGTCAAAATGCATATTACGTTTCTAACTTGCAATATCAATATTTCCGCTCTCTTCACTCCAGAAGAGCGGTCTCTCTGTGTGCGGGGGATCACAGGAGGGGGGGGGGGGGGGAGAGCTGTGGAATGTGACCAATCCCCCCTGGGAGACTTCCTCCACACGTTCCGATGGCCAATTCGTTTTAAACAAAGAGTTCTCAACAGCATAGTCAACACGGGGGGTGGGGGCTGGTGAATGGTATGGTCCTAAGGATGTGTTCTAATCAAACCAAAAGAGAAAATGCAGATTACATTCTCTCTCTCGACTCGCTGGTATCTCGAGCTGAGCGCTCATTGGTGGGTTTTACCACGTGCTGCTGATGAAACTCTCCAATTGGCTCAGCAAAAGTTTGTTGTTGTTTTGTGTCAGTTTTACCTCGCCACTTCCATTCACATTTTCATCATTGTTCCACAATGTTTATCATCATGAAATTAATATCTATATATGTTATACTATACTTGCACTGCTTACCGTTTTCATACTTTATATATCTTAGCATATTCATACACACTGTTCATACTGCTCTCAGGCTGCTGTGTGTATCTAGTGTATTCATACACACTGTTCATACTGCTCACAGGCTGCTGTGTGTATCTAGTGTATTCCTACACACTGTTCATACTGCTCACAGGCTGCTGTGTGTATCTAGTGTATTCATACACACTGTTCATACTGCTCACAGGCTGCTGTGTGTATCTAGTGTATTCCTACACACTGTTCATACTGCTCACAGGCTGCTGTGTGTATCTAGTGTATTCATACACACTGTTCATACTGCTCACAGGCTGCTGTGTGTATCTAGTGTATTCATACACACTGTTCATACTGCTCACAGGCTGCTGTGTGTATCTAGTGTATTCATACACACTGTTCATACTGCTCACAGGCTGCTGTGTGTATCTAGTGTATTCCTACACACTGTTCATACTGCTCACAGGCTGCTGTGTGTATCTAGTGTATTCCTACACACTGTTCATACTGCTCACAGGCTGCTGCGTGTATCTAGTGTATTCATACACACTGTTCATACTGCTCACAGGCTGCTGTGTGTATCTAGTGTATTCATACACACTGTTCATACTGCTCTCAGGCTGCTGTGTGTATCTAGTGTATTCATACACACTGTTCATACTGCTCTCAGGCTGCTGTGTGTATCTAGTGTATTCATACACACTGTTCATACTGCTCACAGGCTGCTGTGTGTATCTAGTGTATTCATACACACTGTTCATACTGCTCTCAGGCTGCTGTGTGTATCTAGTGTATTCATACACACTGTTCATACTGCTCTCAGGCTGCTGTGTGTATCTAGTGTATTCACACACACTGTTCATACTGCTCTCAGGCTGCTGTGTGTATCTAGTGTATTCATACACACTGTTCATACTGCTCTCAGGCTGCTGTGTGTATCTAGTGTATTCATACACACTGTTCATACTGCTCTCAGGCTGCTGTGTGTATATCTATCTAGTGTATTCATACTGTACCCCTCCTCACTGTTTATTCATCATTGAATTAATTCTATATTTTATTCTGTAGATTGTGTACATAACTTTTCACTTTACTGCTTGTTGCACTCCTGGTTGGAAGCTAAACTGCATTTCGTTGTCTCAGTACCTGTAATATGGTGGGGAGACGTGTGTGATTAAAGGTTTATTCGCAGAAATGTAAAGTGATCTAACTGAGTTCTATTCATATTCTTGACGATTACTGTGATCTGCATGCACTTATCAAACATTTAATTAAAGTAGGCTAGTGAGGGGGTCCAAAATCAGCCAACGTGCTTTTGTTTTTATTACATGAATTGAGGTGACTGAGGCTTTTTAATATAGACTTTTCAGTGAAAACTGAACTTGAAAATGGCTTCCTCTTTTTATTTTCGGGGTTAGGAGACGTGTGTGATTAAAAATGCATTCGCAGAAATGTAAAGTGATCTAACTAAGCTCTATTCATATTCTTGACGGGAAGAGCAGTGTAGATGGGTGTCCATATGCATTTGAAAAGCAATATAAATCACAGTTATTATGCAATAGGCTTTAAAAGCGCCATCGATAACCATTACCTTTTTTCCAATTCAAACTCTTGATGGGAAAAAAGGAAGGTGTAAATGGTTGGGCTAGACCAGGGGTCGGCAACCCTAACCACTGACCCTAGTTACGGTGCCGCGTGCCAATGCACCGTAACCAGTGGCACACGAGGAATAAGCGGAATAAGTGTGCAAAATATTTAAATTGTATTTTCGGAAACTGAACGAGACCGCAGCCAGAGCGCGTCTCCCCGTTACCTGCAGAAGGAAGCCATGCACGCAACGCAGCCCCGCGCTCTTTATCTCCAGGTGACTTTCTGCCGCTTTCCTCCGTGGTGCAGTGCTGATCGTTTCACCACGGAGGAAAGCACTTCACTAATTCCAGTACCCATAAGGAGCTGTACACATGCTGCAGTTTTTGCGTGGCTGTGTCTTTAGTTGAAAGCCCAGTGGCGATCTGTTCATCTCTCATCGAAATAATATGCTACAAAGGGGCGGACTGGCCATCTGTGTGTTGAACTTTCCTGTCGGCTCCCAGACCGTAGTCGAGGAGGGCAGCAGCAACAAGCTTCAGGTTCAATAACCCACTTTAGCTTCAATGACTGGAGAGAGGCGAGCTCTTCTTGGGAGGCCGTTGCATTTATTTAGATGTTCTTCTGTTTCACAAAATACATCACAGACCTCTGTTTTTCTGCTGCCTCGTTTCACTTCCAGAAACATACACGTTCCCTCACTGTCGCTCTACCATCCACAAACACACATGCACAAGCCGCACCCCTCTTTCTCTCTCTCTTAAAGGGAAAGCGACCTCATCTCACTCTGCATGAACCTAATATCATAACATGTGTGTTCTGGAGAATCACAGAACGGACGATCGTCCTTATTATTATGCCGTTTAAACCAATTGTTTAAATGTGTTTGTTAAATTCGGCATCATGTAAGTTGCGCTGACAGGTCCACACACTGCTTCCCCGCAGCGAGGCTCCCCCGCCCTCCTGCTGAGAGTTGACGAGCGTCAAGGTCCTCAACCGCCCCCCCCCCCGTTAATAATTATCGATCGTTGGCACGCTGATAACATTTTTCTTTTTAATGGCACTTCATATCAAAAAGGTTGCCGACCCCTGGGCTAGACTGTACTGTATACATACAAAGGCCATTTAATAGACGTTCTTCTGGAAATGTTCACATCAGGCACCTTCAAGTTAAACAATACTACAGTAAACATTTAACACAGTAAATTATGTGGATTAAACCACATTTATTTTGTTAAAAATAAACAAAATATGATTTTGGAGTCGGCTTGACTCGGTTTGCATCCATAAAGAATGCACAAATGTGTTTAATCGTTAATCTCAGATATACTAAGTAAATACATTTGTTCCTGCTCAAGATTAGATTCAACTTTATTGATATTGCACATATTACAGTTACTGAGACAACGAAATGCAGTTTAGCTTCTAACCAGGAGTGCAACAAGCAGTAAAGTGAAAAGTAATGTACACAATCTACAGAATAAAATATAGAATGAATTGAATAATGAATAAACAGTGATGAGGGGTACAGTATGAATACACTAGATATACACTGCAGCCCAGCCTGTGAGCAGTATTAACAGCAGTGTTCGAATTACCAATTTGCTTTCGGGGGAGCCCTATTTTTCAGTGCATATCCTGCTACTAAATATGTCCCACGCACGCTCTGTTGACTGGCGCAGCAGGGCGGATGCGATCAATTGCTATAAAAACACTGCTATTTTTTATTTACTTATGAAAAGCCATGGATCCTTTCATTCCACTCACTCCATCTTTTCTGTGTCCAGTTAAAAGGCAGGTCATGGGCATCGTCAGGTTCGCTAGTGCAGGTGGCGCCAACTCGTTAAACTCTTTGTTTAAAACGAATTGGCCATCGGAACGTGTGGAGGAAGTCTCCCAGGGGGGATTGGTCACATTCCACAGCTCTCCCCCCCCCCTCCTGTGATCCCCCGCACACAGAGAGACCGCTCTTCTGGAGTGAAGAGAGCGGAAATAATGATATTGCAAGGTAGAAACGTAATATGCATTTTGACAGACAAGACGGACACTTGGGGGAAAATATGCTGCATTTTGAATGTCCGATAGTCCACCATTAACACCTTAGTCCCGGGTGCGGAAATATCAAACATTTAATAAAAGTGAAAAACAATGAACAAGACTTAACGTATTAATAATAATTAATTATATTTATTCCGTTTTGGATTTTTGACTTTGTTTAGAGCAGTGATCTTCTCTGCAGCAGAGAGCTAAGCGCTGTCAGACCGGACCTAACCCTGAAAAGTATTATGTTATTCATATTAAATACATATAAGTATTTTTACAACTTGTATTTAGAAATACTACTAACCCTGTAATTATTGATGCATAAATGTGTTCATCCATTCAATGTGGCATCTATATAATGGGGTTAATGTATGATATTACTTAATAATACAATACATTATAATATATGATATGATAATTATATTTTAGTTTTATTCATTTCTAATTTCATAGTTTCTCATTATTATTATTTTTATCGCTCATCTTATTTTAGATGTTATTAATCTGTGTGAATCTGTGCTCCTGTTTTTCACTCTCACCCTGTTGCTGTTTGAAATACTGAATTTCCCCACAGGGATTAATAAAGGTCCATCTTATCTTATCTTAATGAATAAATTGATTTACTTCAATCTACTGTACTGTGTAAAAACACCCCAACAATATTACAAAAAATATACTGCATAAAGCAAACTTTATACTTTATTTGATCTAAAATATTGATATTTTTTCATTCTAGTGTGAAAACCATAACAAATAAGTGATTAAATGCTACAGTATTAAACAAACACAACTGCAGAGCTGCAAACATTGCAAACAGACTAAGTTCTACAACACCCAGTTGTCTTTGTGTATTTGTGAATGAAGCGCCATCCAGTGTTTCCCCTATATACAAAGAGTGGCGGCGCAGCGCCGCTGCTGAAATATGAGCGCCGCTGCTAGGGAGCACCAGCCAGGTACCAAAAAAAAAAAAAAAGGATTTTTTTTTTTAACTTTTTTCTTAAAATAATCATAAGTGGCGACCCTTTTTCATTTTTGATTGTTTGTTATGTGGATTTGTATTATTTGTGTTACTGTATGTTCAATAAAAGGTGTATTTTTGCTAAATCTTGAGACATTGCCCCGGACCCCCCTAGGGGATTTGACGTCCAACCCCCAATTCAAACATGTTCATACAATACTGAATACATTTGAAGCCATGTTGACGTGTATCACCTGTGTCAATACATTTCTGTTTTTGCAGTGTATTTGTCTTTTGTAGAGATTTTTCATTTATTCTTTACATATAAAATGTCGCCTAAAATCTCACCTAGAGCAGCAAATAGTCTAGAACCGGCCCTGGAGCTAGGCCTCAAGAGCCTTTCTTGTGCTGATATAAAGAAACAAATTGGCGGGGCGCACTTCGCACGCACTAAAAAATTCCACGTGCTCCACGCTCACATTATGCTGGGCCCACATGCCTTAGCACCGCTGCTATGACTCCATCCTAGGGGAAACACTGCCATCTCATGGTTAAATCCTGTAATTGAACAAATGGAGACATTTGGCAACACCCCCAGCCACTGGGATCCGCTGGGCTTTTGACCGGGACACACCCATGTGAGTCCTATCTGGAGTGCTACATCTGTAAATGACCTCATGAAGCTGCAGGTCTCTGGAGTGTTTTGAGGGTTCTGCGCTCAGTGGTCTGCTGACAGGGAACCAGCTTCAGGTTCTTTATAAATACACTTTATAGAACAATTGTCTGACTTAGTTTTAATATTAAAAAAAATAAAAATATGATTTTGAGTTTCTGATTAAAATACTTTGACTGCCAGCATATATATATATTATGACTGAACGATATATCGTGTCATGGCGATAACCGCGATATTCACACCGCAGGGACGTGCGGTTTTATTCATAAAAAAAAAAATGCTGACGCACTTTAGCACAGAATTCAAAATAAAGATACCCTTATTACTTATCGAAACTGCACATACAATATATCCGATTAAAACTGAGACTCTACAGATTATTTAAGTTTAGTATCATCACTAAGCGATCCGATCTCGCGACAGGCAAAGCAAACACAGATATCACAACACGAACCTTTACGGAGCTTTTAGGGAGATCGTTTCACCGTAGCTGTCAATCTGATCAAAAGACGTGTTCAATGGAATTAAAATGAGAAAAAACGCAGCTGAATCGGTTAATCCATAGGTTATTAATGTATCTGTGGCTTTGAAGCAATTGTTTATAATCCATAATTCCATTTTTATGTAAAAATCGGAGCGCAGAAGTTAGCTGCTAATGATGCAGTAATATATATATATATATATATTAGGGCCGGGACTTTAACGCGTTAATTAAGATGAATTAATTACACAAAAATTAACGCATTTTAATCGCACTTGTTTTTGCACCGCGGAACGTTTCTCACTGGATGAGTTTCAGGGGTCCGATTATACTGGAGCACCAACTAACGTTCATGACTTCAGACAACAACAAACCACAGTGAACAATAGTCAAACATGAACGAAGAAGCTGATGAGACCGCTTTGGTTGGCCCCGTGGATGGGACATTTTGTTTTAAAAAACGGACGGATGGAAGCGTCAATAAGAGCACGGTTGTTTGCAAATGATGCAAAAAGGAATTTGCATATCACCGCAGCACATCAAGCCTCAAGTATCACCTCAATGCAAAACATATAGCAGCTAGCGTGGAAGCTAGCGTGGACGTTAGCCCGACTCGGAGTACAAGGACCCACACCCAATTCGCGTTGATCAAACAGTGGCCTATGCAACAGAGAGATTTTATTTTTCATCAGGATATTGGAAGAATAGGAGGGATTGAGGTCAATCACTGGCACTTTTTTATTTGATTTTAAATGGTACACTTTATGTTGAACTATTTATTATGTTGTTGGTGCAACTCACACTTTATGTTGAACTGTTTATTGTTTTGGCCAAGGTTATTGAGAGAGTTGGACTGAAATTGATTAGATTTTTTAAATCAACTATTGGTAAATCAACAAAGTCTGTTATGGCCTCTGAAGCAACAGAGAGATGTTTTCAAATAGTCAGGGTTTCCAATGTTCTGAATGTACTTGAAAGTATTGTGTTTTACTTAAAAAACAAAGTGTTATAGTTTACAGGTGGTCTACCTACCTATAGGCTACCTGAATCTCTGAAATGTACTATATTCCTAAATATGCTATTGCTACACTTTATGGCAAAAATTGCACTTTTCTGTTGGTCTTGGTTAAGGACCGCCTTGAACAAAATAAACAATGTTTTGTTGCTTAAGCTTATGTATTCAGTCATTATTCAATGGTATACTAAAATCCATCTTCTCACTGTTCTCAGGTCAAATATTTATATGTGATTAAAAATGCGATTAATTAATTACAAAGCCTGTAATTAATTAGATTAATTTTTTTAATCGAGTCCCGGCCCTAATATATATATATATATATATATATATACACATATTATTACAGCATGATGAGGTCCATGATGAAGTAATATATATATATATATATATATATATATATATATATATATATATATATATATATATATATATAAAGTATTGCAGTATTCTCCTCTTTACTCCGTTTTATAACCACAGATGATATTCCTAAATAAAGATTATATGTATTTACTTTCTCATACAATTATATGTATTGGGCAGTTTAGGAAAGCACCTGACAAACTGTTGTTGTTGTTGTTGTTGTTGTTGTTGTTGTTCAAACAACAAAAATAAATACAGAATAAAATACTTTAGACAGGCATTTATAACCGGTTTAACTCTTTATAAAGATCTGAGACATTAAAGCAGGAAGAAAAGAAGAATGTATGATGAATAAAGTTGTGCTGCTGCTCAGAGTTGCGGGTAGGATGTATTTATAATCTGATGCTCAGACTGTATAGGTTAGGTTTAGCATAGGCTAAAGTGCTGACCCTAACCCCTAACCCTCAGACTGCATCAGATTATAACAACACCCCATAAATCAATAAAGAGGGTAAGTGCAGCAGCAGTGGCGCAGTTACCTGATGTTCATCTAAACTTTGTTTCTGCAGAACCTGCAGAACCCAGAGAAACTCCGCAGGACTTCCCGGTGCAGAACCCTCCCGGTGCAGAACCTAGAACCTGCAGAACCCGCTTCTTCGTCTTTTTTTGTTCACTTAGTTTTATTTCCGTCGCATTCTGCAGCCATTTTAAGCAGAGAAGCCGTTGCTTCACAAGCCCCGTCCCCACATAGGACAGCAGCCAATCAGCGCTCAGCTGCGTCAGCTGCTCGCCCCTTGGCCAATCAGAGAGAAGCTAGTGGTCCAGCCGTGACGTAAGGATGAGGAGCTCTGGGATGTGAGAGCCCTGAAACTTGCCTGGCAGGCACTTTTTATTTTAATCAATAGCTATATTTAAAACTTTAAAAACTGTGATCAAATGAAACACATAAAACATGACCTGTTTCTACTTCGCAAACTAACATTATATATGAAATTAAAACTCAGATTGAATCGAGTGTATTTATTTAGAAAAGAGGTTTGTGTTTCAGGTTCACCTGAGTCCTGTCAGACCGCACTGAGGGCTGATCTGTCTGCAACAGGAACACAGGTTCTCTCTGGGTTCTCTCTAGTGATGGGAATTCGGATCATTTGGCTCGGCCAAGAAGAGCCGGCTCTTTCGGCTCCCAAACGGCTCTTCAGTTTACCACATATTATACCTTTTAATTAAATCAAATGTCGCCCTGTTTTGATGTGTATAGGCCTATGTGTACACATATATCACTTAAATTAATCAATACATCCTTTGTACTAAAGTATTCAAAATTAAATATTACATGTTTAATATGAATGATTCGCTGCGGCCAAATGTTTTCATTGCATTTACAGACCCTTGTAACTGTCTGATACCACCCAATGAATGCACTGACTTGCTTGTAGAACCACGCTACACAAAACAGATAGCAACACCTATAAAAACTAATTAAAAAAAGGGGCTATTGTATCGACATTTTAAAATTATTTTTAAAGAAAAGGCCAATTCTCTGAGCTGCAGCTGACCACGCCCCCCTGCAGGAGAGGGGAGCGTGCTCTGAGATCAGCTGCTGGGCTCTCAGAAGAGGGGGAGAAAAAGAGATCTCCCTCCTCCGTGTTTTATTCTTATAGAAGTAAGAAGAGAAGCAACGGGGCAGAAACCCTCTTTTTTACGCAGCGGTCCAGACATAGACATCAAACGGCGACACATATTCAGTTGATATTTACTTTGGCATTAGGGCAGGGATATCTAGATACTTTCCAAGGTTTGACAGAATGAATTGTGCTACTTTTAAAGCAAGCAACGATGTTTTCAAATCTGTAATCAAAAAGCTCCTCAAAAACACTATCGAAGCAGTTCCTGTCGTTGCTACGTAGTTCAAACAGTAACAACGGACTATTTTTCTTTAGCGGATGCATGTCAATTTAAATAAATACATACAACTATTTTTTAAATCGATAAAATAATTTTCTAAATCCATAAAAGCATTTCAATTAATATTGGGAGTCATGTCGTTACTTTGTTGAGAATGTGGCCGTGTAATAAGCGGGATAATGTGCACATTGCATAATGTGCCTTCATGCTGATCTAGATCCCTCCGCAAAAAAAAAAGAGAACCAGCTCGTTCGCGGGCGCGAACCGGCTCCCGTCGTTCACTTAAAAGAGCCGGCTCTTTGAGCCGGATCGTTCGCCACCGACACATTACTCGTTCTCTCTGGGTTCTCTCTGGGTTCTCTCTGAGTTCTCTCTGGGTTCTCTCTGGGTTCTCTCTGGGTTCTGCAGAACCTGGAACCAGAGTCACGTGAGCCAGATGCACAGGATGACTCTCAGATCAACTCATGTTCTTCCCTTTTGAGAAATGATAGTAAAGTGCAAAGAAAGCTGGGTTTGAGGACCTCTACTCCCAGCGGCTCAGGAAGAAAGCCCTCCGGATTACAAAAGACCCCGCCCCATCAACCCAGCCACAAACTGTTCTGTCTGCTGCCGTCTGGCAGGCGGTACCGCAGCATCCGGACTTAAACCTCCAGACTCAGGGACAGCATCCAGACTTAAACCTCCAGACTCAGGGACAGCATCCGGACTTAAACCACCAGACTCAGGGACAGCATCCAGACTTAAACCACCAGACTCAGGGACAGCATCCAGACTTAAACCTCCAGACTCAGGGACAGCATCCAGACTTAAACCTCCAGACTCAGGGAGAGCATCCAGACTTAAATCTCCAGACTCAGGGACAGCATCCGGACTAAAACCACCAGAGTCAGGGACAGCATCCGGACTTAAACCTCCAGACTCAGGGACAGCATCCGGACTAAAACCACCAGAGTCAGGGACAGCATCCGGACTTAAACCTCCAGACTCAGGGACAGCATCCGGACTTAAACCTCCAGAGTCAGGGACAGCATCCGGACTTAAACCTCCAGACTCAGGGACAGCATCCGGACTTAAACCTCCAGACTCAGGGACAGCATCCGGACTAAAACCACCAGAGTCAGGGACAGCATCCGGACTTAAACCTCCAGACTCAGGGACAGCATCCGGACTTAAACCTCCAGACTCAGGGACAGCATCCGGACCAAAACCACCAGAGTCAGGGACAGCATCCGGACATAAACCTCTAGACCAGGGGTCGGCAACCTTTTTGATATGAAGTGCCATTTTAAAAAAAAAATGTTATCAGCGTGCCATTGATCGAGAATTTCAGCGGCCTCCCAGAAGAGCTCGCCTCTCTCCAGTCATTGAAGCTAAAGTGGGTTATTGAACCTGAAGCTTGTTGTTTCTGCCCTCCTCGACTACGGTCTGGGAGCCGACAGGAAAGTTCAACACACAGATGGCCAGTCCGCCCCTTTGTAGCATATTATTTCGATGAGAGATGAACAGATCGCCACTGGGCTTTCAACTAAATAGACTGAGGTACAGCATCTAGATTTAAACCCAGTGGCGGCCGGACCATAGGGGTGCTAGGGGCGCCGCCCCACCTCTTCCCACATTACAAATTAAAATTACAAAAATTAAAAAATATATATTTTTTAATTTATTTTTTAATATATTTTTTTAATTTTAATTTTTAATGAACAAGGTAAATATTATATAATTGGTATCAGTAAAATGTATAATCTACAATAAAATCTCGTTTAAAATGGTGTTACGATGTCTAAAGTTACTGATAAGTCACATTTTTCCTGCCTGGCCTTGCCCGTGTATCATCCTCTCTCGTCTGGGTTAAGAGAGGAGCCCTCAGCCAGTGCAGCAGCAGCCACTAGCAGCTGACTGTTGCTATCTGTAAGCTATTGCTCCGAAACATAATTTCAGCCAATCAGCGTCGTCAAATCTGATGATCACCGGGCGCCAATGTCAGCGCCAGGTGCAGGGTTATGGCTAGAAAGGATCTGTCTTGTGTAAAACTCTCGCGAAAGTTTGCGAGTCACGTGGCTGAATGTTTACGTTTGACAGGCAGCCTTTCAGTTACGATCGTTAACATCATTGGGCCACAGCAAATGATGGTGAGAAGCTAAACTATCTATTAATTAGGTCAATTACAGGGAGTGTGATTGTAACTGTGTGTGTGACTAGCTGGATGCAAAGAGGTAAACACTGTCTTTTGTTTCCCATGCCCATATAGGGCGACTGTGGCTGTGAGGGAGTGTGGTCGTCTTTCAACCAGAAGGTTGTGGGTTCGATCCCAGCCCATGCAGTCAACATGTCGATGTATCCTTGGGAAAGATACTTAACCCTGAGTTGCTCCCGATGGCATGGCCAACGGTGTGTGAATGTGTCTGAATGTTAGGTCCTCGAGTAAGGTACACTGCTCTGTATGAATGGGTGTGAATGGGTGAATGACATGTAGTATGTAAAGCGCTTTGAGGGGTCTTAAAGACTGGATAAAGCGCTATATAAGTACAGTCCATTTACCATTTACCATGCTTGCTCTTCAAACAGCCGGGGACAGATACTATGTGCCCGTGCTAAATACACACACACACACACACACATATATTATTGTAGTTGAGTTTTGACAGTATCCATCAAACTAGATGTTTTGCCTTAATGTTCTGTTTTCTAATATTTATGTGTTTCTGAACCACGTCTGTGTCTACATATCATGTTCGTATTTAATCTCCTCAGGGTTCCCGCGGGGTTTTAAAAAGTCTTACATTTGATAATCTGAATGTAAGGCCTTAAAAAGGTCTTAAATATGACCAAAAAAATAAGAAAGGTCTAATATGATTTAGAACAGTGATTCTTAACCATAGGGCCGCGGCCCACACTTGGGCCGCCAGCGCCCCCCAGAGGGCCACAAAAAACTTTCAGTTTTGCACCTGTGGGCCGCAAGGGCCGCGAGACTGCGTGCAGCTTTCGACCACGTGGTGGCGTTTTTTTTTTTGTCAATGTATCTTTATTACCACTCAGTTGTTAACAAGCGCCAATACACATAGATGAAGCGGCAAAAATTGAGAAGTTTTTAAAAAGAAAAAATGAAGACGAATGTCCTGCCAACCCCCCCACCCAAAAGACAAAGTTTTTACGGAAATACAATCTCGACTTCATTAAATACGGTTTCGTAAATGGAGGAACAGAGGCAGTGCCAAAAGCCCAGTGTGTGGAGTGTGGGCTAATGCTGTCCAACGAAGCCCTCAAGCCCTCAAAACTACAGCGGCATCTAGAGACCAAGCACCCGAATCTCGTGGGAAAGCCGGTGGAATATTTTAAGAGGAAGGAAAGTGGGCTGCAGATGCAGAAAAGGTCTGTCGTGTCACTGACAAGCAACTCTAAATGTGCATTGAAAGCGAGCTACCTCGTAGCCAGACGTGTGGCACAGAGTAAGAAAGCATTCACCATAGCGGAGGAGTTGGTTCTGCCTGCCGCTGTTGATATGTGCCGTGAGATGGTCGGAGAGGCCGCTGCAAAAAAGCTAATGACCATCCCACTCTCAAACGACACTGTGAGTCACCGTATCGCGGACATGGCATCAGACATACAGCATCAACTTATAGAAAGAATAAAAAGCAGCCCTTTTTTTTCTTTGCAATTAGACGAGTCCACGGATGTCACGAATGCTGCACTGCTGCTTGTTTTTGTTCGCTATCGCTGGGACAGTAGTTTGCACGAAGACATACTGTTTTGTGGAGAGCTACCAACACGAACTACGGCTCAGGAATGTTTCCGCTGCATGGATAACTACTTCACTGAGAACGGCCTGGACTGGCAGAACTGTGTCGGGGTGTGCAGTGACGGTGCAGCATCAATGACTGGCAGGCATCATGGTGTCATTAGACAGATCCTTGATCGTGCACCAGAAGCTAAATGGACACACTGTTTTCTCCACCGTGAAAGCCTTGCAGCAAAAAAGATGTCACCAGACCTCCACCAGGTGATGGATGTAAGTGTGAAAACCATAAACTTTATTAAAAACAATGCTGTGAACTCCAGATGTTTTGCTAAGCTTTGTGAGGACATAGAAGCAGATCATGTCCAACTGCTATATCACAGTGAAGTGAGATTGCTTTCCAGAGGACTGGTCCTCAATCGTTTGTTTGAACTGAGGAATGAGGTCTTCTCTTTTCTCAGTGAGAAAAAATCTAATCTTGTAGATTACTATGCTGACACAATGTTCACAGCAAAACTTGCCTACCTCTGTGACATTTTTTCACTACTGAACCAACTGAACACCTCACTTCAAGGAAGAAACAGCAACATATTTTGTGTTGCAGACAAAGTTGAAGCTTTCAAGAGGAAACTTGCTTTGTGGACCAAGAGGGCCCAGGAAAATAGGATGGACATGTTTCCACTTTTGTCTGACATTTTGGAAAACTCCCCTCAGGTGAAGATCAGCGACTCAGTCTCCCAGCACCTCTCACAACTGGCAGAGAAATTTGGTGACTACTTTCCTGAGGATCCCAGAGAGGGAAACATGTGGATTTTGGACCCATTTTCAGTGGATCCCACTGCAAATGATGTTGCTTTGCCCTCACACCTGGAATCCCAGCTTCTGGACGTTTCCACTGACAGCACTTTAAAGCTGCAGTGGGGAAAACTGGACCTGGGCTCATTCTGGGTTGCTGTCTCAAAGGAGTACCCATGTCTTGCACTGAGGGCTGTGAAACTCCTTCTCCCATTCACAACTACGTACCTGTGTGAATCAGGATTCTCCATTGTGGCCACAACTAAGACCAAAGCCCGAAACAGACTCAGAGCAACACTGGAGTCTACTCTGAGAGTGAGCCTTTCTCCCATTCCACCCAGACTGGATCTGATTATGTCTCAGAAGCAGGCCCAAGTGTCTCATTAAGAGGTCAAGATAAAAAGGGAGTTGTATTATTGTTGTTATTGTTGTTCATTGTTGTTATTATTTGTGTCATTGTTCATTTGTCACAGATATAAAGATTATTCTGGTTCTGCCATGCAAAAATGGAGACTGCTGAAGCAATTTTCAAATAGCTTTGCAGATTATAAGGCTATAGTTTCATTTGCACTTTATTTCAATTTCATTTAGTTTATTTATTTAATTTAAAAATAGATTTATATTATTTGAATGCATTTATTTTATCACCCCCTTTTATTGATTGATTGATTATTTATATATATATATATATATTTGTTTTATTAATTTAAAGTAAAATCCTAATATTGGTCTTTTTTATTATTATTTAAAAGCCTGACTTGATCCTTGACATTTTTTCTTGTCACAGCTTGATTTGGTCCAGGAATTATCAGCCTGTTCGGTGTCTTGATACAGTATGTGTAGGTTTACATACACATGTTTAATAAAAGTATTTGTGATGATCCCATTTTATCATGTCATTTTATTTGATAAGGTTTTTGCTTGTTAAACAGTTAGTGGATTTGGTTTATTATTGAATACAAATCAAACCGAGAATGAGGTCAATTAAACCTATACAGTGTTAATATTTAATGGGCCCCGGGCCACTTTGTACTATAAAAATTGGGCCTCAAGGTCAAAAAGGTTAAGAACCCCTGATTTAGAAGGTCTTAAAAATGATGGGATTTGAAAGGTACTTCTGTGTTGAGATCGCGTCTAAAATGTGTTTTAGGGGAAAGGTCCAGGCTGCAAAGTAACCAGGACTGTAAGAGCTTTTCAGTTCCCCCCAACAATTTGTATTTAATTAAATCAACATGGAACCAGTAATCACTAACTTTGTTTCCCCCGGCCCCTTATCGGAGAACACCCAGCTAGTAACCTAGCAACCAAGCTTCAGCTAGCGGCAGTCGGAAACTCAGGTATCTTCGAATCTACTTAACAATAAATATGGGGAAGTGTCAGTTCAACCGTATTTGGTTGGAAAACATCTAATTTAGTGCTTGGTTGAAACCAGTGGAGGGGAACGTGTTTGAAGCCTGCTGTACCATTTGCAAAAGAGATAAGCGTTTGTTTTGCTAATGTAGCGTTAGCTAGTGCAGCGTTAGCTAGTGCAGCAGCTCCTGCAACAACACCGGGGGACCTCCGGGCGACGTTTGGGTCTACGTCAACCCTAAAAGCGGAGGTGCTGTAGACGCTAAATACCGTAGCTAAACACCAATCATACAACAGCAACGATGAAATAGTGTAGCCAATTTAATTTAAGGGGTAATTTCTCAAAATGTTCCCCGTGTGGTTTATTCACCATTACAATAGCCTCACCTAAAATAATTTCCACCAGCCGCCACTGCTTAAACCTCCAGACTCAGAGACAGTTTCATCCAACAGGCCATAAGACTGTTAAACACCTGCACTTTGAAACAACATCCATAACATTCATCTGCTACTTAGTAATTATGTATCTATTCATCTGTGTGAAGCTGACAATTGAGCGGCCCGACCAAGCAAGGAGGCAGAGGCAGAACGTCCAAAAATATAACCTGGTGTGGGCATTTATTAAATCAGACACAATGATTCACAGCCTCAATCCTGCTGAACATGTGCACACCGTCACCAACCACAGGGATCTCACAGACACTACCAGCCGAACACAGACAGGGGGTCCTTCTCACTTCGGTTAAATTGATTCCTTGCGCCCCTCACTTGCGTCGTTTCCCTGCGTCTAGTCCCTCCCACAAGGGAAGCATGGAGAGACGCAAGGAAACCACGAGAAGCAGGAAATGAGTTTTAAGAGCAATGGGACGTTCTTTCCTCCGGAGCGTCACGTGAAACGACGTCCGTTTGCGATGACGCTGCACAGCTGATCGTCTGACAGCAGCTCTGTCCCCGTTATTCACACACACACCCCCGCCTCTGTTAGTACACATTTACTGACACAAACATTTGTATCATCTGTTGTAGAACCAAATACATTAAATCAAATAGGAACTCATTCTCAAAAAAGATAAACGCCATTCTTAAAATGTATAAACGAACAATAGCTTGATTAATATTGATTAGAATGCACAAAATAAATAAAATAATTGAGAGAAGAAAAAGAGATATGTATCAAAACCCAGTTAGATTAACATTCATTGGATTGCACACTTTGTTTGTTTGTGTGGATATGTAGCACATTAACATTTTAATAGCTCTTAATGACTGACTGAATGGAAATGGCAATAAATGAAAATGTAAAACGAAAAAAGCGATCATGAAAATGTTTCCAAGAAATGAATAAAATGATTTTTGCCCACTTTGTTGTTCAGATATATCACATGTTTGTAACTAAATGAAACATGAATTGAAACAAAACACAGTTTAAACTGAGGAGTGACTCCCGTGAGGTTCATGTATTTTCTTCACTCCGCTGGGAAACTGCTCTCATGTCAAGAAGCATCAGATCAGTGCATGCACTGCCTCGTCCAATCAGTGAGCGATACACAGTAAGGGGGCGGGGCGAGTGTTTGAGGATTTTATCGGAGGATGGACTGGTGGTTCCCCGGTTATCGGTCCTCCATTATCGCTCCTCGCTCCTCGTCCCTCGGTCCTTTGGCAAAAATAAGGAAATTTTGACGCTACTCAAGATGGAGCAGACAAATCAACTTCCGGTGAGACCGAGGCCGAGGAGCGAGGAAATGAAAAATAAGAGAAGTGAGAAAGGGCCATTGAAACCTAAATACACCATTGAGCCTAAATACACACACACTAATCAGCAATTAGAAACAGGTGGGGGGGGGGGGGGGGGGGGGGGGGGGGGGGGAGGAGACAACACAGGGCACCAGGTGCACACAATCAACAGCAACAGACACAGGGGAAGGGGAACACTTTTCAACATAAAACCAGCAAACAGAGACAGACAACCTAAAACACAGACAGATGCACAAACTGCATACATTTCTCCACCAACAAAGCTACACAATTCGTAACGGAGGCAGAGATCTATGGCCCCAAAGACAGGGGCGGATCTACCGGGGTGGCATGGGGTGGCAACTGCCGCCCTAAAAAATATTCTTGCCACCCCATGCCACCCCAGTTGGCATCTTTGTTTTGAAAGAAAAGTTGTGGCTCATCCGGACATTTATGAGAGAAAATCTCGAATGTCCGAGTGCAAGTGAAGGCAGCACAAGACGCGAGTCTTGAAAACTAGGGGGAGGGGCTTGGAAAATAACATGATAGGCGGCGAAATAATATGATTGGCGGCGATTTCATTTGAAACGGACGGACAGGACGGTGCATAACGAGAACCATTCGGACTCAAGTAGACGGAAGGAATGAGGTATTTGCGGTCTACAATGACAGAGAAGAGACTGTCAAGTTTGGCTGTACTCAGCATAGATATATATAAACACTAGATGACTCACCCGCGCTGCTGGCCAATGGAGACAGACGTTGCCACGTGGCGGCCATCTTGCCACAGGCAGCTTGCTCACTCATAACATTATGTCTCTGGTGCACTATTGAAATAACCGTAGATTGCTCAATTTTCAACCAACTTTCAAACGCTTTGGTTCGTTATAAACATCAAAGATGTAGTTATGATACTGCCTACTTATAATTATAATCATGAACTTTTTTTTTCAACATGTTTTGTTGTCTCCTGTATCATAGCCATGCTAATAACGTTTATAATAAGCTAAACAGTTTGTAAATCAGTCAAGATTTCAGCGAGTTAAGAGTATTTTTGTGCAGATCACTCGCCTTACAACAGCTGTAGCAGTAGTTGTTGACTGTGGCAAGATGGCCGCCGGTGAGCTACGCTGGCGACTCCCCCTTCAGCCATCTAGTGTTTATATATATATCTATGGTACTCAGCATTGAATCAAAATGCACTAAAGCTTTAGATCTTAATCAGTTTGTGGCGTTTTGCTGATCAAGATGGTAATCACCGCATTCAGCTGTTATGCATGCCAACTTGATGCTCTGCTCACGGATGACTCGATGAGAATAATAAACTGTTAAGATGATGATCTTACGTGTGTAAATATATTTTTTTCTTTGTAGGGGTCTGCCCCCAACAAACAGTTTGAAGTCCTGAGAAAGTCAAATAAGACGGTGTGTAAAACTTCAGCCCAGCCAACAGGAAGTAACCACTTCGATTTAACTAGGCCAGTAGGTAAGGGCTTTCCACTGGATCATAACTGCAGCGATGTATGTTTTAGCTGAATACACGTTTTTTAACCCTAACTGATGCAGTTAGTCACTTCTTTAATGTTTGTTCTTTCTGATGTAAAGTCAAGGTTGTAACTATTTGCAATGAAGTTGTGGGGCGCTGAACTGTTCCTTTGATTCTTTCGAATTATGATACATGACATAATTACTTGTCTTTCAAATGTGAAGGAGGGTGAGCAAGCGTCCTCTCCAAAAAATATAGTTTATTCAATAATAAATGAATATGTGAATCATAACAGTGATTGACAGCTGATTGGAATAATATGATTGTTAATATTATCATATTCATTCAGACAAACATCGATGAGACGGTTAATTAATATACTGATTGCAGCAGTCTGCATAGATTTGGTACCCCTGCTGGTCTAAGAGTGAAACAAACTCATTCAGTTATTGTTTAGTTAAAATTCAATCAGTTATGTCAGCCACCTTATATATTTATATGTAAGACTTTACTGATGTGCCACAATAATGTCACCTAATGTTATTGAGTTAAAATAAATATTGTGACTTTCCAAGTTAACATTGATTGATATGACTGCAATTAAATCAGCATATACTTCTGCCAGGGGATGCCACCCCTCAGAATCTCCTGCCACCCTCTGGCCACCCCTCAGAATCTCCTGCCACCCTCTGGCCACCCCATGAATATTTGTCTAGATCCGCCCCTGCCCAAAGATCACCTCCGTTATATTCGAATATATCATATCCCAATAGACTCTTATTTCACTATTTCACTTTTTTTAAACTATTTTTCTTTTTGTATTTACTTTTTAATATTTACTTGCACTATATTTTTCAGTTTTTCTGTATCATTGTGTTGCCCTGTTGGAGGAGCCTGTGACACAAGATTTTCATCGTCATAACTACTCTGTAGCTATGTTCGTATGACAAATAAAGAACCTTGAACCTTGTTTGTGCACACAGGGTCTCCCCCAGGGTCCCCCCTGGCCAAAAGTCTGCGTGATCTGCATGTAGGGCGGGCCGGGTCTCGGGTCTCGGGTCTCGGGTCTCAGGTCTCAGGTCTTACAGTCTGTCTCAGGTCTCGGGTCTCAGGTCTTACAGTCTGTCTCAGGTCTCAGGTCTCAGGTCTTACAGTCTGTCTCAGGTCTCAGGTCTTACAGTCTGTCTCAGGTCTCAGGTCTCAGGTCTTACAGTCTGTCTCAGATCTCAGGCGTTTGTTTAATCGTTTTCAGATCGGCTTTTATCCATTTCTGTAAATGAAGTCTAGAAATGTTCAAGATGGAACATTTAGATGTATGGTTTATGTTCTCTCCTTTCTGCCGATGGTCTCTCTCTCTCCGGTTCCTGAGCGGTGTCACGTTGCCGTGGACGACGTCACCGTGCCGTGGACGACCGCACGTTCTCCCCTCAGGGCGGTTTTTACCAATCACAAAGATGACTCATAAATATATTTTAAATAGTAAACTCTCCTCTGTTTTCAGGAAACTGAAACTGATGAAACATTAAGTTCTATTTCGTATATGGCTGTATATCGCTATTGGGTAATCCCCCTGCGCACCCGCTCAGCACTGAAAACACTTGTAGTCCACGCCCGCCCGCAAGGTGGGCCCCACCCTCGGGCTCCCTTCCGGTAGGCGGCTGCCTGCAAAAATCTCCCCGTTCCCCTGGCTCAGGAGAGGTGTGCTCCGGACGATATGGCCGGAGTTTTCTCACGGGTGCAGACGGTCAGGAGTGACCCGATCTGGCCATCAGGAGGTACCAGGAGGGGTCGGCGGCGAACCCGAGGGCCCTGAAGGCTCCGGTGGGCACATTTGTTCCCCTCACCAAGGTGGAGGGGTTTACAGATGCGGGCTTCCCAGCCACCCCTTCTCTGGAGCCGAGCCTGACGGCGTTTTTCGGGGTAAAACAGGCCAACTTGATTACTCCCGTTTTTCTAAATCCCGGGAAAAAAATGGGGGAGTGAGACCCAGCCTTGATCTGTCAGTGTTCCACATGCTGACGATCAAACAGAGGCTGGAATGTGTTCGCCGGCATGTGGTTTTCTCTGGACGACCTGCTATTTGCTGGCTCGCTAAAGGGAGGAAGTCGCTTTACAGACGTTACATCTCGTATCGCATCTGTCAAAGCCTGGGTTTTCATAATGAATTGGAAGAAGAGCTGTCCTCTTCCCTCTCAGATATCCATTTATCTGGGAGTGGAATTAAACTCAGCCAGCAGAGCGCGGCTCTCGCGGCAGCGAGTGGAGGAACTGAGAGCTCCCTTTCCGGCTTGTCACATCCCGCAGGCCCTCTCTGTGATACAGCTGCTCAGCATGACGTCAGCTGGTCACGTGGGGATCCCCCTGGGACTCCCCCACAGGAGGAGTCTCCAGGTGGTTCATTCGCCCGCGCATCAACCCCGTGCGTCAGAAGTAAATGTGCTGGAGCTGTTCTCCGGTTTGGAAGTATTCCAGCACTGCGCCCTGTTGCTGTACAATCAGACATGCGTTGATTCGCACAGACAACAGGCCACGGCAGCCCACCTCAATCTCCAGGGAGGAGTACGATCTGCCAGCTTCTGAACGCAGCCAGGCGGCTGCTGTTCTGGGCGCGCACACAAGTTGCTCTCATCAGAGCAATGTATATTCCAGGAGAGTTGAACAGAGGGGCTCGCAGAGCGCAGCAGCCGTGTTATGGAGTACGGAGACTCAGACCTGTGTCACGTGCACTAAGCAAAGCCCCATTTGAGCCTTTAGACCAGGTTCCCCTTAAACTGTTTACATACAAAGTAGTATTACTTTAGGCTCTATCAGCTAAAGGGTGAGTGATGTGTCTGCTCTCTCTGGGGCTCCGTCAGGCCTCCGGATCCAAGGAGATGCAGCTCAGCTGTTTGACGCCCTAACCCGGCTTCATGCCAAAGGTCATCACAAGCTCTTTAGAGTGGAGAGTGATCACCTTGGAGGGCTTCTTCCCCCCTCCTCACAGGTCGGAGGAAGAAGCCACGTCTCATCTCCTCTGTCCTGCTAGTGGTGCATGTTCTCAGCGCCTGTTTGTGCATTATAGAGAGTGCTCGATCGGGCAGCCTCTGTCTGCACAGCGGCTTCACACTGGCTGTGTGAGGCTGTGTCACAGGCATGTCTCCTCATGGGGTGGATCCCCCGGAGAACATCAGAGCGCACTCCAACAGAGGAATGTCCTCCTCAACGGCTTGGCACGGAGGAACGTCAGTGGAAGACATTTGCTCTGCTGCATCTTGGTCTTCCCCCTGTTCATTGATTCAATTGTATTTGAGGGATGTCTCCCATTCCTCTCTGACACACCCTGTACGGAGTGTCCTGTCAGAGTGAGTGACGTCAGGGATCCAGCCGTGCTCTCCTGCCTGTCTGCACGCAGAGAGCTGCTGTTCCCCCTCTTTTTGTCACTGGGCAAAGTATGACCTTCGTCTCTACTTCTCACAGCGGCAGGTATGCATTGTTCCCAGCCTTCGTCCCCTCATGGAGAATATTCATGTTATGCTATATTCCAGGGACGGTGATGCGCCATTACGCATGGCACATCAGGCATGGGGTGTTATTGAGCAGGTGTGTCTGTGCTTCTAGTGCCGGGCGGACCCAGTGGGGCGCAGACTACATCATGCTTCACCCTTAACCCAATAGCGATAGCCTTAGAGGGCGAAGCCATATACGAGAGAGAACTGAGGTTACCTACTGTAACCCCAGCTTCTATGAGTATTGGCGTAGCCCTCTAAGTGCTGGGCCCCACTGGCTCCACGAATAACTGAAGAAAAGTTATTTTGTATGGGAGCAGATTGTCGGGCCTCTTTCCTATTTATAATGGAAGGAGGCCCGAGGGTGGGCCCCACCTTGTGGGTGGACGTGGACTACAAGTGTTTCAGTGCTGCGCGGGGGCGCAGGGGATTACCCAATAACAATAGGGTTAGAGGGCTACGCCATTACTCATAGAAGCTGGAGTTACAGTAGGTAACTTCAGATTTGTTAACTTCTACTAGACTTCTAATAACAAACAAACAACAACAATAATAATAATAATAAGTGTTTAATATTTGGTCGGGTTATAAAACATACAGACAGGAAATGTGCTTCCACACTTTGGTTCATCTGCATAGAAACATCGTTGTCAATAACAACAGAAGTGCTTAATATCTGTGCAAAACAACAATACTGTCAACAAAACAATACTGTCAACAAAACAATAATACTTTCAACAAAACAATAATACTGTCAACCAAACAACAATACTGTCAACACAAAAATACTGTCAACAAACATGAGAAAAAACCGTAAACAGCTTCTGTCTGTAACCCTCAGTACGGATTCCTTCATCACTCTGTACCGCGAAATACTGAAGAACCTCTGCAGAACACATCGCTCTGCTGGAATCCAGGGGAACCTGAAACCATCAGGAACCTGAACCCTACAGGAACCCTTTAGGACCTGCAGGACTAACAGGAAACTGAAGGACTAGGAGAACCCCAAAGGACTAGGAGAACCTGGAAGGAGAACCTGGGAGGAGAACCTGGAAGGACTAGGAGAATCAGCAGCGCAATGGGTTCTGCAAGACGTTCCCTTCAAAGTTGTAAGATGTAAAATAGAGATTATGGCTTCAACAGCCCGACAGGATAGTACCCTGATACCCAGAGCCACCAGAACCACCAGAACCCGTTCACATCTTCAGAGGGTCCACACTGCAACAACAATAATAATAGCAATAATACAAATAAAACTGTTCTGATGAGGGAACCAACATTAGTTCCCTCTCGTCTCCTTCAGTTTAGAGCTACGTTTACCTTTCGATCAAAAGAATATATAATCTGCTTTGACGGCAAAGGAACATCAAGAACCTTAGAACCACCAGGAACCACCAGGAACCACCAGAAACCTTAGAACCATCAGAACCATCAGGAACCTTGGAACCACCAGGAACCATCAGAACGATCAGAACAATCAGAAACATCAGAACCATCAGGAACCTTAGAACCACCAGGAACCATCAGAACCATCAGGACCATCAGGAACCTTAGAAACACCAGGAACAATCAGAACCATCAGGAACCTTAGAACCACCAGGAACAATCAGAACCATCAGAACCATCAGGACAATCAGGAACCTTGGAACCACCAGGAACAATCAGAACCATCAGAACCATCAGAACCATCATAACCATCAGAACCATCAGGAACATCAGGAACATCAGAACCATCAGGAACCTTAGAACCACCAGGAACAATCAGAACCATCAGAACCATCAGGACCATCAGGAACCTTCGAACCACCAGGAACAATCAGAACCATCAGAACCATCAGGACCATCAGGAACATTGGAACCACCAGGAACAATCAGAACCATCAGAACCATAAAGAACCTTAGAACCACCAGGAACAATCAGAACCATCAGAACCATCAGAACCATCAGAACCATCAGAACTATCAGGAACATCAGAACCATCAGGAACATCAGGAACATCAGGAACTACAGGCAGATGTGGATCAGTTCTCGCTCCAGGTCGTGGATCAGAGTGTCGAAGTCCTTCAAACTGAGTCGACAGTTGAACGGAGCGTCAAAGTCCAGGAACTCTTCGACATAAAGACCTGGTCCTGCTGCTGATGAAGACCAGGACCTCTTCTTCTGCTCCTCTTCATCACTGCTGCACCTCTTCTTCTGCTCCTCTTCATCACTGCTGCCTGGAACAGAAGAGTTTCAGTCACACACTGGCTCTTTCTGAACTGGGACTCATTGGCCCAGACTACCTGCTCCCCCTCGCTACTGAAGCTTCCCTCAGGTCCCCATCCTGGGCCTCATGACCCCTCCCTCACCTTCCTCACCTTCCTCCCTCACCTCCCTCACCTTCTTCACCTCCCTCATCTTCCTCACCTTCCTTCACCTTCCTCACCTTCCTCACCTTCCTCACCACATCCGAGTCTGGACTGGTCTGAACTGGACTGGTCTGGTCTGGTCTGAACTGGTCTGAACTGGTCTGGACTGGTGTTAATGGTACCGGTCTATGCTACACTGATGTCTTAACAGGAAGTGATGTCAACAGTTACCTCCGTCGCTGTCGCTTCCTGCCACCTCGTCATAGTCGGCTTCCTGTCCGGACAGGAAGTCCCGCCCACAGACGCTCCAGTCCCCGGCGTACCGGTTGATCGGTGGCGGACTCTCCAACCGGGCGTCTCGACCGCGGCGTGACACCACTTTCTGTTCAGGGCTCTCAGCCATTCGCAGCGCAGGAAGCCGAGGCTGCTTCTTCCGCAGGGGTTTATGGGTCAGGCCGGGGGAGGGAGGGGGGGAGGCGTCGCTGTGGTCGTCTGATGGCACTCGATTGGTCGGCACTGAGGGGGAGACATTAGAATACATTTAGCTGAGTCTAAAAGGAGTATCCAAGGAAAACCAGACCCTCAGAGACCCTCCCAGTTTACACCAGTTTATAACAGTAAAGCTAATAAAGATAAACCAGTATCGTGTCTTTTTCCGTCTCACTCAGTCTTCAGTTTCTAAGCTGCTGACAATGAGTCTGAACCAGGAGCTGAGTCTGAACCAGGACCAGCTGAGTCTGCACCAGGACAAGCTGAGTCTGAACCAGGACCAGCAGAGTCTGAACCAGGAGCTGAGTCTGAGCCAGGAGCTGAGTCTGAACCAGGAGCTGAGTCTGAACCAGGACCAGCAGAGTCTGAACCAGGACCAGCTGAGTCTGAACCAGGAACTGAGTCTGAACCAGGAGCAGCAGAGTCTGAACCAGGACCAGCTGAGTCTGAAACCAACACTAGCTGAGAGGAACCAGCACCAGAACCCTAGAGGGACTCACCTGGCCACAGCTGCAGCAGGTAATGCAGAGCCTCGATGTGTCTCTTGAAGTCCACCGCACTCTCCTCCCCCAATGCCTTCCCCCCCATCCTGCCTCCCCCCCCTCCCCCTCCCCTCCAGGCCTCCTGGGTGGGGGTGAGCAGAACCGGGCCGAAGCAGACCGCCAGGTTCTGGTGGGTCATCCTGTTCCAGGGGCTGAGGGAGGCCACCAGGCTCAGGTGGTCCAGCAGCAGGGACAGGGTGGCCTGAAAGACAGGGGGTTCACATTCAGGTGTAGGACAGGTGGTCTATTACACTATCAAACATATAGATGATCAAACATATAGATGATCAATACATGTATGTGTAGACATTTCTACACTGTAGCTGCTGAGCACATGATGATAAAGACAGGTACAGGTGTGTTGTGTGTTACAGGCAGTGTTGGGACTAACGCGTTACTGTAACGCAGTAACTAGTACTCTAACGCATTACTTTGTAAATTCAGTAACTCAGTTCCCGTTACTACGTGGTGCGTTACTCCGTTATTTTTTTTATATAGTCTCGGCTCCCAGACGTTGGTGAGCGGCGCCAACAGCGAGGCGAACAGAGATGAGAACTGTACTTAAGCACTTGAGTAAATATACTTGGATACTTCCTGTGTCACATGCGGAGACGCGCTGTGGGCGTGTTTGTGTTTACTAACAAGACTATCATGGCGGCGGCGGAGCTCAAGTCGAGTTTCTCCGCCTGGAGATATTCTCAATATTTCACTTTTGTCGAGCACAAAGAAAAGAAGGTTTTAGTTAAATGTAAGTTGTGTCTTGGCGGGTCAAAGATCCTATCTACTGCCCAAAACAGCAATTCAGATCTGTTGGAACATCTTCAGAAACAACATGCTGGGACGAAGCTAGTAGCTAAGACCACAGACCCAGACTCATCCCACTCCACCTCTACCTCAGCAACAGCTGCTGGGTTTGAACCGAGGGACTGCTAGCCAGGGAAAAGTTGATAAAGCCATTGCACGTTGTAGAACACATGCAGGCTATTTCTACTATTTCTATTTCTATTTCTTGATCAACAGATTGCATTATTCTGCAATGCAATAACAGTACTGAAATGGAGGCTATAAGGGCATTAATGGGAGCCCTTTAAGTAACTAACGCGTTACTGTTCACAGTAACGCGTTACTTTTGGGTGTAAGTAATCAGTAAAGTAGCTTAGTTACTTTTGAAATGAAGTAACTAGTAATGGTAGCACAAAACTGGTTACAGGTGTGTTACAGGTGTGTTATGTGTTACAGGTGTGTTGTGTGTTACAGATGTGTCGGGTGCCCTCTCCCCTCCCTGGAGGTACTGTACAGCTCTCGTTGCCTTAAGAAGGCAGTCAAGATTCTCAAGGACCCACACCATCCGGGTAACGAGCACTTTGTACGGCTGCGCTCAGGCAGGCGCTTCTGTGCCATGTCTTCCCGGACAAACAGACTCAAGTTTAGTTTCTTTCCCAGGGCCATATGTGCACTAAACGCTGCTAATATTTAAGTTATCATGTCTTCCGTGCAATATGAGGGGAATCGTGCAATTTAATGTGTGTTTCAGGTGTGTTTCAGGTGTGTTACAGGTGTTTCAGGTGTGTTTCAGGTGTATTTCAGGTTTGTTACAGGTGTGTTTCAGGTGTATTTCAGGTGTGTTTCAGGTGTGTTACAGGTGTGTTACAGGTATGTTACAGATGTTGCAGGTGTGTTACAGGCGTTTAAGGTGTGTTTCAGGTGTTTCAGGTGTATTTCAGGTGTGTTTCAGGTGTGTTTCAGGTGTGCTACAGGTGTTTTACAGATGTTTCAGGTGTGTTACAGATGTTTAAGGTGTGTTACAGGTGTTTCAGGTGTGTTTCAGGTGTGTTACAGGTGTGTTTCAGGTGTGTTTCAGGTGTGTTTCAGGTGTGTTTCAGGTGTTTTACAGATGTTTCAGGTGTGTTACAGATGTTTAAGGTGTGTTACAGGTGTTTCAGGTGTGTTTCAGGTGTGTTACAGGTGTTTCAGGTGTGTTTCAGGTGTATTTCAGGTTTGTTACAGGTGTGTTTCAGGTGTATTTCAGGTGTGTTACAGATGTTTCAGGTGTGTTACAGGTGTTTAAGGTGTGTTTCAGGTGTTTCAGGTGTATTTCAGGTGTGTTTCAGGTGTGTTTCAGGTGTGTTACAGGTGTGTTACAGGTGTGTTACAGGTGTGTTACAGATGTTTCAGGTGTGTTACAGATGTTTAAGGTGTGTTACAGGTGTTTCAGGTGTGTTTCAGGTGTGTTACAGGTGTTTCAGGTGTGTTACAGGTGTTTCAGGTGTGTTTCAGGTGTGTTTCAGGTGTGTTACAGGTGTGTTACAGGTGTTTCAGGTGTGTTTCAGGTGTGTTACAGGTGTTTCAGGTGTGTTTCAGGTGTGTTACAGGTGTGTTTCAGGTGTGTTACAGGTGTGTTACAGTTGTTTCAGGTGTGTTTCAGGTCTGTTTCAGGTGTGTTTCAGGTGTGTTTCAGGTGTGTTACAGGTGTGTTTCAGGTGTGTTTCAGGTGTGTTACAGGTGTGTTTCAGGTGTGTTACAGGTGTGTTACAGTTGTTTCAGGTGTGTTTCAGGTGTGTTACAGGTGTTTCAGGTGTATTTCAGGTGTGTTACAGGTGTGTTACAGGTGTATTTCAGGTTTGTTACAGGTGTGTTTCAGGTGTATTTCAGGTGTGTTTCAGGTGTGTTACAGGTGTGTTTCAGGTGTGTTACAGGTGTGTTACAGTTGTTTCAGGTGTGTTTCAGGTGTGTTTCAGGTGTGTTACAGGTGTTTCAGGTGTATTTCAGGTTTGTTACAGGTGTGTTTCAGGTGTATTTCAGGTGTGTTTCAGGTGTGTTACAGGTGTGTTCCAGGTGTGTTACAGGTGTTTAAGGTGTGTTACAGGTGTTTCAGGTGTATTTCAGGTGTGTTTCAGGTGTGTTTCAGGTGTGTTACAGGTGTGTTACAGGTATTTTACAGATGTTTCAGGTGTGTTACAGATGTTTAAGGTGTGTTACAGGTGTTTCAGGTGTGTTTCAGGTGTGTTACAGGTGTTTCAGGTGTGTTACAGGTGTTTCAGGTGTGTTTCAGGTGTGTTTCAGGTGTGTTTCAGGTGTGTTACAGGTGTTTCAGGTGTGTTTCAGGTGTGTTACAGGTGTGTTACAGGTGTTTCAGGTGTGTTTCAGGTGTGTTTCAGGTGTGTTACAGGTGTGTTACAGGTGTTTCAGGTGTGTTTCAGGTGTGTTACAGGTGTGTTACAGGTGTTTCAGGTGTGTTTCAGGTTTGTTTCAGGTGTTTCAGGTGTGTTTCAGGTGTGTTACAGGTGTGTTACAGGTGTTTCAGGTGTGTTTCAGGTTTGTTTCAGGTGTTTCAGGTGTGTTTCAGGTGTGTTACAGGTGTGTTACAGGTGTTACAGGTGTGTTTCAGGTGAGTTTCAGGTATTCAGGTCTCACTCTCTCAGGCGGTGGCAGACAGGTCAGCAACTCCACGGTTCTCCGGTTCTGCTCGGGATCCGGGGCTGTGGGGGGGGCCGGGGGGGGCTGCAGGGTCAAGGCCTCCCTCACCACCTGGTACAGGGAGGAGGTGATGAGGGGGGAGGGCAGCTCCCGCAGGTAGTCCTTCAGGATACCTGAGGACAGGAAGGACTTCAGGAGTTTGATTAAAGAGGGGGGCCCTGAGGGGACCTGGTGAACACAGAGGACCTTTACTTCCAGCAGCTCAGGAAGAAAGCCCTCAGGATTATCAAAGACCCCCATCCCCCCAGCCACAAACTGCTCAGTCTGCTGCCGCCTGGCAGGCGGTACCGCAGCATCCGGACTAAAACCACCAGACTCAGAGACAGCTTCATCCCACAGGCCAGAAGACTGTTAAACACCTGGACTGCTGAAACAACATCCATAACATTCATCTGCTACTTAGTAATTATCTATCTATTATCTAATATATCATTCCAATAGCTTGCATATAGACTCTTATTTCACTATTTCACTTTTTTAAAACTATTTTTATTTTGTATTACTTTTAATATAATATACTTTAATATTGTTTTAATATTGTCTGCTTTTCTGTATTATTGTGTTGCTCTGTTGGAGAAGCCTATGACCTAAGATTTTCAACAACATCATTACTCTGTAGCTATGTTAGTTTGACAATAAAGAACCTTGAACCTTCAGAGACCCCCAAAGACCCCCAGAGACCTCCAAAGACCCTCCAGACCCTCCATACCAAGAAAGCCCCTTCAAAGACCCCCAAAGCCCCCAAAGACCCCCCAGGTGTCCCCTTACCTGTGAGCACGTTGATATCCGGATACAGGTCTTCACTGAGACAGACTGCTGAGCTGTTCCTCTCAAACCAGTCCCTCAGATCCTTCTTCACTGAGGCAGAACCACAGAGCCGGTACAGACCCACCACCTGAGAGACAGGTGAGAGACAGGTGAGAGGGAGACAGGTGAGAGACAGGTGAGAGACAGACAGGTAGAGACAGGTGAAAGACAGACAGGTGAGAGACAGACAGGTAGAGACAGGTGAGAGACAGACAGGTAGAGACAGGTGAGAGACAGACAGGTGAGAGACAGACAGGTAGAGACAGACAGGTGAGAGACAGACAGGTAGAGACAGGTGAGAGACAGACAGGTGAGAGACAGACAGGTAGAGACAGACAGGTGAGAGACAGACAGGTAGAGACAGGTGAGAGACAGACAGGTGAGAGACAGACAGGTAGAGACAGACAGGTAGAGACAGGTGACAGACAGACAGGTGAGAGACAGACAGGTAGAGACAGACAGGTGAGAGACAGACAGGTGAGAGACAGACAGATAGAGACAGACAGGTAGAGACAGGTGAGAGACAGACAGGTGAGAGACAGACAGGTAGAGACAGACAGGTAGAGACAGGTGAGAGACAGACAGGTGAGAGACAGACAGGTAGAGACAGACAGGTAGAGACAGGTGAGAGACAGACAGGTGCGAGACAGACAGGTGAGAGACAGACAGGTGAAAGACAGGTGAGAGACAGCCAGGTGAGAGACAGGTGAGACAGACAGGTGAGCGACAGGAAAGACAGAAAGTTGAGAGACAGGTGAGAGACAGACAGGTGAGAGGGAGACAGGCAGATATGGACAGGTGGACAGGTGTATGCAGGTAGGACAGGTGTATACAGTTAGGACAGGTGGACAGGTGTATGCAGGTAGGACAGGTGGACAGGTGTATACAGTTAGGACAAGTGGACAGGTGTATGCAGGTAGGACAGGTGTATACAGTTAGGACAGGTGGACAGGTGTATACAGTTAGGACAGGTGTATACAGGTTGAACATGTAGGACAGGTGTATACAGTTAGGACAAGTGGACAGGTGTATACAGGTAGGACAGGTGTATACAGTTAAGACAGGTGGACAGGTGTATACAGGTAGGACAGGTGTACCTTGAGTCCTCTGCGCTCGATCTCAGCGACACACTTGGTGATGAGCCGGGGGATGGGGGGGGAGGAGCCTTCTTTCTCCACCAGGTGATGCAGATCCACCCCGAAGACATTAGCCGGGCCCGAGGACTCACTGCAAGACTAAAGGACACACACACACACACACACACACACACACACACACACACACACACACACACACACACACACACACACACACACACACACACACACACACACACACACACACACACACACACACACACACACACACACACACACACACACACACACACACACACACACACACACACACATTACCTGAAACACCTGAGTACCTGAGCGTCTCTCAGCAGTAGTAGCACTGGTAGTAGAAGACTTGGTAGTAATAGTATTGGCAGTATAAGTATTGGTAGTAGTAGTATTGGTAGTAGAAGTATTGGTAGTAGTAGTATATTGGTAGTAGAATTATTGGTAGTAGTAGTATTGGTAGTAGAAGTATTGGTAGTAGTAGTATATTGGTAGTAGAATTATTGGTAGTAGAAGTATTGGTAGTAGTAGTATTGGTAGTAGAATTATTGGTAGTAGTAGTATTGGTAGTAGAAGTATTGGTAGTAGTAGTATATTGGTAGTAGAATTATTGGTAGTAGAAGTATTGGTAGTAGAAGTATTGGTAGTAGAAGTATTGGTAGAAGTATTATTGGTAGTAGAAGTATTGGTAGTAGAAGTATAGGTAGTAGAAGTATTGGTAGTATTGGTAGTAGTAGTATTGGTAGTAGTACTATTGGTAGTAGCAGTATTGGTAGTAGTAGTATTGTTAGTAGAAGTATTGGTAGTAGAAGTATTGGTAGTAGAAGTATTGGTACAGTAGTATAAGTATTGGTAGTAGCAGTATTGGTAGTAGAAGTATTGGTAGTAGCAGTATTGGTAGTAGAAGTATTGGTAGTAGAAGTATTGGTAGTACTGCTGTTACCTGGTTGTCCCAGTTCTCCTGCAGAGACAGCTTCAGGTAGATCAGTCCTCGGGGCTCCAGCCTCACACACAGCTGCTGACTGCGACTCCCTGAAACACACACCTTTAATTAACACACACACGTTTAATTAACACACACACACCTTTAATTAACACACACACACACACACACACACACACACACACACACACACACACACACACACACACACACACACACACACACACACACACACACACACACACACACACACACACACACACACACACACACACACACACACACACACACACACACACACACACACCTTTAATTAAACAAACACCTTGAATGATCATAATGTTTATGTCTGTGCAGTACAGTAGTGTGTGTGTGTGTGTGTGTGGGGGGGGTTGTAACTCACCTTTAAAGAGCGGGGGGATGCAGACCCCCCCCAGAGCACAGACCCTGTTCCTTGGGGGGGGGTCTGATGGTCCTCCTGCAGGAGGAGCTAAAAACACAGGAAAAAACGTCAACACCTTTATTAACACTGCAGAAGAACAGGTGGGACAGGTGAGCAGCAGACAGGTGAGCTGCAGACAGGTGAGCTGCAGACAGGTGAGCAGCAGACAGGTGAGCTGCAGACAGGTGAGCTGCAGACAGGTGAGCTGCAGACAGGTGAGCAGCAGACAGGTGAGCTGCAGACAGGTGAGCTGCAGACAGGTGAGCTGCAGACAGGTGAGCAGCAGACAGGTGAGCTGCAGACAGGTGAGCTGCAGACAGGTGAGCAGCAGACAGGTGAGCTGCAGACAGGTGAGCTGCAGACAGGTGAGCTGCAGACAGGTGAGCTGCAGACAGGTGAGCAGCAGACAGGTGAGCTGCAGACAGGTGAGCAGCAGACAGGTGAGCTGCAGACAGGTGAGCTGCAGACAGGTGAGCAGCAGACAGGTGAGCTGCAGACAGGTGAGCTGCAGACAGGTGAGCAGCAGACAGGTGAGCTGCAGACAGGTGAGCAGCAGACAGGTGAGCAGCAGACAGGTGAGCTGCAGACGGGTGAGCAGCAGACGGGTGAGCAGCAGACAGGTGAGCAGCAGACAGGTGAGCAGCAGACAGGTGAGCAGCAGACAGGTGAGCTGCAGACAGGTGAGCAGCAGACGGGTGAGCAGCAGACAGGTGAGCTGCAGACAGGTGAGCTGCAGACAGGTGAGCTGCAGACAGGTGAGCAGCAGACAGGTGAGCTGCAGACAGGTGAGCTGCAGACAGGTGAGCTGCAGACAGGTGAGCAGCAGACAGGTGAGCTGCAGACAGGTGAGCTGCAGACAGGTGAGCAGCAGACAGGTGAGCAGCAGACAGGTGAGCAGCAGACAGGTGAGCAGCAGACAGCTGAGCTGCAAACAGGTGAGCAGCAGACAGGTGAGCTGCAGACAGGTGTAGTACCAGGGCCCTTTCTCTAACTCCCCTCCTCGTCCCTTAGTCCCGCCCACAGGAGATGCGAGCGGAGGAGCCGAGGAGAGAGGAGTCGAGGAGGGGAGCCGAGGAGAGAGGATCAGAGGAAGGGAGCCGAGGAGAGAGGAGTCGAGGAGGGGAGCCGAGGAGAGAGGAGTCGAGGAGGGGAAGCAGTCTGATGGACAGATGTGTTCATGACGACTTATATATTTACTTTAATTCATTCACAGTGCGGTATAATGAGACAATAACATTCTACATATGCGGGGACACACACACACACACACACACACACACACACACACACACACACACACACACACACACACACACACACACACACACACACACACACACACACACACACACACACACACACACACACACACACACACACACACACACACACACACACACACACACACACACACACACACACACACACACACACACACACACACACTGCTCTGCTTTCTGCACGGACCTCTCAGCTGTTCTCTCTGGAAACATCGCGTCGTGATGAGAGCAGTTAATAAAATAATATCCAGGGGATGCATGCAGAGCTGTGATTGGCTGAGATCAGTCCGGCCGTGCGTCACGACTCTTTGAAACATCTCTGTTCCCGGAAATGCATCCACGAAGGAGCCGAGGAGGAGCCATCAGTGTTTCCTCGGTTAGAGCTCCTCCAGAGAGCCTCCTCTCTCCTCTCTCCTCTCTCCTCTCTCCTCGGTTAGAGCTCCTCCAGAGAGCCTCCTCTCTCCTCTCTCCTCTTTCCTCTCTCCTCGGTTAGAGCTCCTCCAGAGAGCCTCCTCTCTTCTCTCTCCTCTCTCCTCTCTCCTCGGTTAGAGCTCCTCCAGAGAGCCTCCTCTCTCCTCTCTCCTCTCTCCTCTCTCCTCGGTTAGAGCTCCTCCAGAGAGCCTCATCTCTCCTCTTTCCTCTCTCCTCGGTTAGAGCTCCTCCAGAGAGCCTCCTCTCTCCTCTCTCCTCTTTCCTCTCTCCTCGGTTAGAGCTCCTCCAGAGAGCCTCCTCTCTCCTCTCTCCTCGGTTAGAGCTCCTCCAGAGAGCCTCCTCTCTCCTCTTTCCTCTCTCCTCGGTTAGAGCTCCTTCAGAGAGCCTCCTCTCTCCTCTCTCCTCTCTCCTCGGTTAGAGCTCCTCCAGAGAGACTCCTCTCTCCTCTCTCCTCTCTCCTCGGTTAGAGCTCCTCCAGAGAGCCTCCTCTCTCCTCTCTCCTCTCTCCTCGGTTAGAGCTCCTCCAGAGAGCCTCCTTGACGCTCGATCCTTGGTCCTCGATGTACATTTAGAGAAATGAGATGTCCTTCAACATGGTGCGCTGAAATCCATTTCCGGGTCACTACCGGAGGACCGAGGAGTCGAGGAGTCGAGGAGTCGAGGAGGGGAAATCAGTGGAATGAGAAAGGGCCCTGGAGTCAGCAGCAGACAGGTGAGCAGCAGACAGGTGAGACAGACAGGTGAGACAGGTGAGCAGCAGACAGCTGTAGTACCTGGAGTCAGCAGCAGACAGGTGAGACAGGTGAGACAGGTGAGCAGCAGACAGGTGAGACAGACAGGTGCAGTACCTGGAGTCAGCAGCAGGAGGCGCAGCAGCCTGGCTCTCTCCAGCTGCAGGTGGAAGGCGTGGTTCAGAGGGAGGGCGGAGCCTCTGAGGGTCAGCTGGGACGTCCGGGCTCTGGTGACTCCGTCCACCTGGATCGCCAGGAACACCTGCTTACTGCCAGAACACCTGAGAGACAACATCACAGGAACACCTGAGAGACAATACCACAGGAACACCTGAGAGACAATACCACAGGAACACCGGAGAGACAACACCTGAGAGACAATACCACAGGAACACCTGAGCGACAATACCACAGGAACACCTGAGAGACAATACCACAGGAACACCTGAGAGACAATACCACAGGAACACCTGAGCGACAATACCACAGGAACACCTGAGAGACAACACCTGAGAGACAATACCACAGGAACACCTGAGAGACAACACCTGAGAGACAATACCACAGGAACACCTGAGAGACAATACCAAAGGAACACCTGAGAGACAATACCACAGGAACATCTGAGAGACAATACCTGAGAGACAACACCTGAGAGACAATACCACAGGAACACCTGAGAGACAACACCTGAGAGACAACACCTGAGAGACAATACCACAGGAACACCTGAGAGACAACACCTGAGAGACAATACCACAGGAACACCTGAGAGACAACACCTGAGAGACAACACCTGAGAGACAATACCACAGGAACACCTGAGAGACAACACCTGAGAGACAACACCTGAGAGACAATACCACAGGAACACCTGAGAGAAAATACCACAGGAACACCTGAGAGACAATACCACAGGAACACCTGAGAGACAACACCTGAGAGACAACACCTGAGAGACAATACCTGAGAGACAACACCACAGGAACACCTGAGAGACAACATCATAGGAACACCTGAGAGACAGACAATACCTGAGAGACAATACAGGAGAGACAACACCCGAGAGACAATACCGGAGAGACAACACCTGAGAGACAACACCTGAGAGACAACACCACAGGAACACCTGAGAGACAACATCACATGAACACCTGAGAGACAATACCACAGGAACACCTGAGAGACAACACCTGAGAGACAATACCTGAGAGACAACACCTGAGAGACAATACCACAGGAACACCTGAGAGACAATACCACAGGAACACCTGAGAGACAATACCACAGGAACACCTGAGAGACAATACCAAAGGAACACCTGAGAGACAACACCTGAGAGACAATACCTGAGAGACAACACCTGAGAGACAATACCAAAGGAACACCTGAGAGACAACAATACAGGAACACCTGAGAGACAACATCAAAGGAACACCTGAGAGACAACATCACAGGAACACCTGAGAGACAACATCACAATCAAGAATACTCTAAATAATACTAAATAATAATAAATATGTGTTTTAATAATAATATATCATATATTTATTAATAATAGTACCCGCTGCTCTTCAGCTCCTCCAGCCCCAGCAGGTGGACAGTCAGTAGCCCTGTGACCCGCTGGCTGTTTCTTGGCGGTTCGATGCCCGAGTACATCTGGAACGAGCTGACGTCACATGTTTCCTGGGGGGAGGCGAGGGGAGGGGCCTGTTGCCGTGGCAGCAGCTCAGGGGAGTCCCCGTCGCTAAGGTAGCCTTAAAGGGAAACACACAGGTTCAGATTCAATAAGGATAGCTCGTTAGCGAGAGCTATGGTAGAAGTCTGTTTGTTGGTTTGTGTTCATCTGGTCGGTCATTTCGTCGTTTTTACTGTCTTGCTTTTTGTACTATATGTTGGAACACCGTTAAACCTCTGTTTAACATCTGATGTTGGATTGGTAACATATGATGTTGGATTGGTAACATATGATATTGGATTGGTAACATCTGATGTTGGATTGGTAACATCTGATATTTGATTGGTAACATATGATATTGGATTGGTAACATCTTATATTTGATTGGTAACATCTGATATTGGATTGGTAACATCTGATGTTGGATTGGTAACATCTGATGTTGGATTGGTAACATCTGATGTTGGATTGGTAACATATGATGTTGGATTGGTAACATCTGATATTGGATTGGTAACATCTGATATTTGATTGGTAACATCTGATGTTGGATTGGTAACATCTGATGTTGGATTGGTAACATCTGATATTGGATTGGTAACATCTGATATTGGATTGGTAACATCTGATATTGGATTGGTAACATCTGATGTTGGATTGGTAACATCTGATGTTGGATTGGTAACATCTGATATTGGATTGGTAACATCTGATATTGGATTGGTAACATCTGATGTTGGATTGGTAACATATGATGTTGGATTGGTAACATCTGATGTTGGATTGGTAACATCTGATATTGGATTGGTAACATCTGATATTGGATTGGTAACATCTGATGTTGGATTGGTAACATCTGATGTTGGATTGGTAACATCTGATATTGGATTGGTAACATCTGATATTGGATTGGTAACATCTGATGTTGGATTGGTAACATCTGATGTTGGATTGGTAACATATGATGTTGGATTGGTAACATCTGATGTTGGATTGGTAACATATGATGTTGGATTGGTAACATATGATGTTGGATTGGTAACATCTGATATTTGATTGGTAACATATGATATTGGATTGGTAACATCTTATATTTGATTGGTAACATCTGATATTGGATTGGTAACATCTGATGTTGGATTGGTAACATCTGATGTTGGATTGGTAACATCTGATGTTGGATTGGTAACATATGATGTTGGATTGGTAACATCTGATATTGGATTGGTAACATCTGATATTTGATTGGTAACATCTGATGTTGGATTGGTAACATCTGATGTTGGATTGGTAACATCTGATATTGGATTGGTAACATCTGATATTGGATTGGTAACATCTGATATTGGATTGGTAACATCTGATGTTGGATTGGTAACATCTGATGTTGGATTGGTAACATCTGATATTGGATTGGTAACATCTGATATTGGATTGGTAACATCTGATATTGGATTGGTAACATCTGATGTTGGATTGGTAACATATGATGTTGGATTGGTAACATCTGATGTTGGATTGGTAACATCTGATATTGGATTGGTAACATCTGATATTGGATTGGTAACATCTGATGTTGGATTGGTAACATCTGATGTTGGATTGGTAACATATGATGTTGGATTGGTAACATCTGATGTTGGATTGGTAACATCTGATATTGGATTGGTAACATCTGATATTGGATTGGTAACATCTGATATTTGATTGGTAACATCTGATGTTGGATTGGTAACATCTGATGTTGGATTGGTAACATCTGATATTTGATTGTTAAGTGTTGGTTTCGTTACCTCCCTTAGCGGAGCGTCCTCTCGATGACCTCCGTAGGGGTCGGGCTGGGGGGGCGGAGCTGTCCAGGTGATATCTGCTGATCACATTCTGATTGGACGTGGATGACGCTGTGTTCTTACTGGTCGACTCGTCGCCCCCAGCCCTGCTGTCGCCCCCCCGGCCGCGTGTTGAGCGGAGGCTGAGTTTGCGCCGAAGCTCCGGAAGCTTCTTCATCTTCATGGAGAGTTTCCTCACCGTACCTGGAGACCGCAGCCTGTCAATCACACTACTGGATACGCCCCCTTTCTTCATGGAGGCGGGAC
>NC_136910.1:80000-175000 GCF_949606895.1 Notothenia rossii | reverse complement strand
AGGAGAACCCAAGAGAACTCAGGAGAACTCAGGAGATCCCATTAGGTTCTGTGTGAGGAACTGTAGCACAGAGTCCCTGCACAGAGACAACTGTGAAACATGTATTATGGGATGTCCTGTTCTCACTGGGATCACATGATACTTTTCTCTGGTTCTTCAGGATGTGTTTAATGTTGGTGTGTGTGTGTGTGTGTGTGTGTGTGTGTGTGTGTGTGTGTGTGTGTGTGTATGTGTGTGTGTGTGTGTGTGTGTATGTGTGTGTATGTATGTGTGTGTGTGTGCGTGTGTGCGTGTGTACGTGTGTGTGTGTGTGTGTGTGTGTGTGTGTGTGTGTGTGTATGTTTATGTGTGTGTGTGTGTGTGTGTGTGCGTGTGTGTGTGTGTATGTGTGTATGTGTATGTGTGTGTGTGTGACGTACGGTCAGTGCTAACACACACCATATAGACAATATATATATATATAATATATACACCGTTTACTCTGTGTTAGCATGTTAGCATGGCTGCAGACTGTCAGTGGAGTTTCTGCAGAGCTCCGTTCATAAAGCAACACTTGTGTGCACATACATGTACATATATACATCTACATGCATATATGTAACGTAGAACATTCGAGGTCAGTACACAGGACCTACATACCCTCAGCTGGAGGTCACACAGCAGCTCATATATATATATATATATATATATATATATATATATATATATATATACAGGACTGTCTCAGAAAATTAGAATATTGTGATAAAGTTCTTTATTTTCTGTAATGCAATTAAAAAAACAAAAATGTCATACATTCTGGATTCATTACAAATCAACTGAAATATTGCAAGCCTTTTATTATTTTAATATTGCTGATTATGGCATACAGCTTAAGAAAACTCAAATATCCTATCTCTAAATATTAGAATATCATGAAAAAGTATACTAGTAGGGTGTTCAACGAATCACTTGAATCGTCTAATTAACTCGAAACACCTGCAAGGGTTTCCTGAGCCTTGAAAAACACTCAGCTTGGTTCAGTAAACTAAATCACAAGTATGGGGAAGACTGCTGATCTGACTGCTGTCCAGAGGACCGTCATTGACACCCTCCATCAGGAGGGTAAGACACAAAAAGAAATTTCTCAAAGAGCAAGCTGTTCACAGAGTGCAGTTTCAAAGCACATCCACAAAAAGTCTGTTGGAAGGGGGAAATGTGGCAGGAAACGCTGCACAACCAAGAGAGATGACCGCAGCCTTAACAGCATTGTGAAGAAGAGTCGCTTCCAGAATTTGGGGGAGCTTCAAAGACAGTGGACTGAAGCTGGAGTCCAGGTATCAAAAGTCACTGTTCACAGACGTGTCCGGGAAATGGGCTACAATAGCCGTATTCCCATGGTCAAGCCACTTCTGAACTCAAGACAACGGAAGAGGCGTCTGACTTGGGCTAAGGAAAAGAAGCACTGGACAGTTGCACAGTGGTCCAAAGTCCTCTTTTCAGACGAAAGCAAGTTTTGTATTTCATTTGGAAGTCAAGGCGCCAGAGTCTGGAGAAAGGCTGGAGAGGAGCAAAATCCAAGTTGCTTGAAATCCAGTGTGAAGTTCCCACAGTCAGCGATGGTTTGGGGAGCCATGTCAGCTGCTGGTGTTGGTCCACTGTGTTTCATCAAGCCCAGAGTAAATGCAGCTGTGTACCAAGAGATTTTAGAGCACTACATGCTTCCGTCTGCTGAAAAGCTCTATGGAGATGAGGAATTCATTTTCCAGCATGATCTGGCACCTGCCCACAGTGCCAAAACCACCAGTAACTGGTGTACTGACCATGGCATTACTGTCCTCCATTGGCCTGCAAATTCCCCTGACCTGAACCCCATAGAGAATATGTGGGGTATTGTGAAGAAGAAGCTGAAAGACACCAGACCCAACAATGCTAATGAGCTAAAGGCCGCTATTGAAGCATCCTGGGCATCCATAACACCTCAGCAATGCCACAGGCTGATTGCCTCCATGCCACGCCGCATTGATGCAGTAATCCGTGCAAAAGGATTCCCAACCAAGTACTGAGTGCATTAATGGACATTTTCAAATGTTTGATTGTGTTTTGCTGTTATAAATCTTTTTTTTTTACTTGGTCTGAGGAACTATTCTAATTTTTTGAGATAGGATTTTTGAGTTTTCTTAAGCTGTATGCCATAATCAGAAATATTAAAATAATAAAAGGCTTGCAATATTTCAGTTGATTTGTAATGAATCCAGAATGTATGACATTTTTGTTTTTTTAATTGCATTACAGAAAATAAAGAACTTTATCACAATATTCTAATTTTCTGAGACAGTCCTGTATATATACATGTATATACTGTATACAGAGGTGGAGTATAGTACTCAGTACTGAACTGGAGTACAATGTTCAGGTACTTTAGCTTACTCTCTATGATACTGAATACTGTCCTGTACTGCATCACATGGATACTGCAGTACTGTTACTGTACAAGAGTACACACTGCAGTATAAGTACTTTAACTGTAAAAGAGTATTAGTACTGTAGTATTAGTACAGTTAGTGCAGTACATAATTTATGTAAACATTGGACAGTAGTGAAACAGTGAGTCCGTACTAACATCCATCAGTAACATATATATATATATATATAAATAAATATGTGTATAAGAATGAGAGTCTCACCGCTCAGCTTGTCCCTCCTGTCTCGTCCTCTCAGTCTGGAGAACGTTCTCCTCAACAGAGGCTCTGCCATCACAATTATCCTCCCTCCTCTCACCCCTCCTGTGGGTGAGGGTCTCTTTGGGTGAGGGTCTCTGTGGGTGAGGGTCTCTGTGGTGAGGGTCTCTGTGGGAGAGATATCGGGGGAGTCTCAGAGACTCAGAGCTCCATGTCTGCTCCTCGGAGCTACAGGACAGGAAATGAATTCCTCACATTCTTTCCCAAACTCCTAAGCTCCTCCCACTCTCCTTCCCCTCTCCTCCCACTCTCCTTCCTTCCCTTCTCCTCCCACTCTCCTTCGCCACTCCTCCCACTCTCCTTCCTTCCCCTCTCCTCCCACTCTCCTTCCTTCCCCTCTCCTCCCTCTCCTCCCTCTCTCCTTCCTCAGCAGGGAGAGAGGAGGCTCATGGGAAATGTAGTCCTGAGGCTTCAGAGAGAGAGAGGCCCAATCCCAAACCACTCCCTCGACCCTACCCCGTGACGGAGTGAACTCCGTCTGTAGCCACACTCTCAGCTCAACGAGGCTCCCTCCTGTCAGATGGAGGGAGTAAATACAGCAGCAAGCTTTGGGACGGCCTCCCCTCTCTCCGGCAGAAACAGGAAATGCCGTAACTGTATGTAACAACGGTTTCAAATCAGCTTCTCTTTGACAAAAAGTTTAAATGAATGACTCAAATAAAACTCCAAACATCTTTCATTGTGTTTCAAAGCTCTTTTAGTTTTAAACCTGATGTTTATAAGCTTCTTAGTTTTTTCAACAGTCTGTAAATATACACAACTTTATAATAAAATGCACACATTTACCTTTTTCTAGATTAAACACAGGTATGATCCTAAGTTAAAACATATGAGTTATCATGAGGTTGTTAACATCGCAGTTTATCAGTGGATGTTTGCTGGAACTACTTGTAAACAGCTTGTTTCCTGAGGGACACACACAGTGTGACTCCGGTCAGGTAGTATGGGCTTAGATATGTCTCATAATTATTTGTGTGAACATAAAAATAATGTGTGTGTAAATATGTGATTTGTAAATGTAAAACACCACACATGCATTTCAAAGATTTGCAAACTCACAAATAAATGTACAAGTGTAAAACGGATCTGCAAACACGCTAAATATTTTCACAAATAAAAAAAAGATCTGTGAATATCCCTAACAACTTTCGATCAGGCATATGTGAATCCATTTTGTATTTGTCGACCAAAGATGCGCTCGTGGATCTCAAATCTCTGCTCGTGGATCGTCTTTTTACACACACGGAATTTTTTGACATATTTTCCGCCGGTCTCGGCTAAAATCTACTCGTGTCACTCGGTTATTTTCGGAAACCAGGTGATGGCCTGCTGATGACGACATTTCCGCATGGTTTCAAAGTAAGAGCATGATGGTTTGTTTAATGCTTTGTTTTTTATTATGATGAACAGCGGAACGTTAGATGCATTCTTCATCATCATCATCATCATCATGTTATAGTGATAGTTAGTTTGTGTTTGTTTATTGGTTCAATATAGCATATATAAAGCACTTTCGTTGATGTTGAAGTGCAGGCCATACGCCACTTTCGGGTCCCGAGGGAGCAGCCGGCAGCCCAGAGAAAACTCTTTCTTCATTGTTTGTTGTGTATTCAGTCAAGCGGGTCAAAGTTACAAAGTAAAGTCCTGTGCTCTGCAGGTGCCGGTAAAGAGCAATACAATGACAAAATATTTCCAAACAAAACAACTAGTAGGCTAGGTAGGTAGGTAGGTAGGTAGGTAGCAGACAGGCAGACAGACAGACAGACAGGTAGATAGATAGATAGATAGACAGATAGACAGATAGATAGATAGATAGATAGATAGATAGACAGACTGATAGATAGACAGATAGATAGACAGAGACAGACAGACAGACAGATATATAGACAGATAGATAGAGAGATAGACAGATATATAGACAGATAGATAGATAGACAGACAGATATATAGACAGATAGATGGATAGATAGAGAGATAGACAGATATATAGACAGATAGATGGATAGATAGAGAGATATATAGATAGACAGATAGACAGACAGACAGATATATAGACAGATAGATAGATAGAGAGATAGACAGATATATAGACAGATAGATAGATAGAGAGATAGATAGATAGATAGATATAGATATACAGATAGATAGATAGATAGATAGAGAGAGACAGATATATAGACAGATAGATGGATAGATAGAGAGATAGACAGATATATAGACAGATAGATGGATAGAGAGATAGACAGATATATAGACAGATAGATGGATAGATAGATATATAGATAGATAGACAGATAGATGAATAGATAGATATATAGACAGATAGATAGATAGATAGACAGATAGATAGACAGATATATAGATAGACAGATAGATAGATAGATAGATATAGATATACAGATAGATAGATATAGATATACAGATAGATAGATATAGATATACAGATAGATAGATAGATAGATAGATAGATAGATAGACAGATAGACAGATAGATAGATAGACAGACAGATAGATAGATATACAGATAGATAGACAGATATATAGATAGACAGACAGATATATAGATAGACAGATAGATAGATACAGATAGATAGATAGATAGATAGACAGATAGATAGATAGATAGATAGATAGATAGATAGATAGACAGATAGATAGATAGATAGACGTACAGATAGATAGACAGATAGATAGATAGATAGATGTACAGATAGATAGACAGATAGATAGACGGACAGATAGATAGATATACAGATAGATAGACAGATAGATAGACAGATAGATAGATATACAGATAGATAGACAGACAGATAGATAGATAGATAGACAGATAGATAGATAGATAGATAGACAGATAGATAGACGGACAGATAGATAGATAGATAGACAGATAGATAGACAGATAGATAGATATACAGATAGATATAGATAGACAGATAGATAGACAGATAGATAGATATACAGATAGATAGACAGATAGACAGATAGATAGATAGACAGATAGATAGACAGATATCATATATAGATGGATACTTCATTCATCCCTAAATGTGTGGAAACAAGTATAAACACAATAACATTAAATGCAAATGAAAGCAATAGACAGGAATATATACAGTAGAAAGGACACAATGAATATTATAACATTTAATGTAGCCTTACTATGAAGGCTGACCTAAATACGGTGCTTTTCTACAGATTACTTTATTACTGCACTGGTAAGGCAAAACTAGGCCGAATAATAAGATGTGAAGTACTTTGTAACTTTGACCCGCTTGACTGAATAAACAACAAACAATGAAGAAAGAGTTTTATCTAGGCTGCTTCGCTGCCAGCTGGGCGTATAGCCTGTAGCCTACTTCAACATCAACGAAAGTGCTCGATATATGCTGTATTGAACCAATAAACTAACACAAACTAACTGTATCAATATAACATGATGATGATGGTGATAAAGAATGCATCTAACGTTCCGCTGTTCATTATAATAAAAAAACAGCATTAAACAAACCATCATGCTCTTACTTTGAAATCATGCGGAAATGTCGTCATCAGCGGGCCATCACGTGGTTTCCGAAAATAACCGAGTGACACGAGTAGATTTTAGCCGAGACCGGCGGAAAATATGTCTCAAAATTCCGTGTGTGTAAAAAGACGATGCACGAGCAGAGATTTGAGATCCACGAGCGCATCTTTGGTCGACAAATACAAAATGGATTCACAAATGCCTGATCGAAAGTTGTAAATGTTAGAGATATTCACAGATCTTTTTTTTATTTGTGAAAATATTTAGCGTGTTTGCAGATCCGTTTTACACTTGCACATTTATTTGTGAGTTTGCAAATCTTTGAAATGCATTTGTGGACGGTGTTTTACATTTACAAATCAAATATTTACACACAAATTATTTTTTTGGTTCACACAAATAATTATGAGACATATCTATGCTCATAGGTAGAGACTGGTCTCAAGTCGGCACCACTGCAGACTCGCTGTTTGAGGGCTTGATAGCCCACTCCCCCTCCACACCGCTCCACACTCGTTGGTTTGGAACAGCCCTCAATATGGCGGACCCTCCGCGTGAACGCGCAAACGGAGGGGTAGGGTTTAGGGGGCGGTTTGGGAATGGGCCTGAATGTTCTCACACACAGAAACAAAGAGGAGAGCTGTGTCTCCCTCTGCTGGAGACTCTGAACATCTCACCCTGCTGCTAATGTACAGAGTCCCTGAAGGCAGCATCTCCCTGGTTCTGTTGGTCCCTGAATGCAGCATCTCTCTGGTTCTGCTGGTCCCTGAAGGCAGCATTTCCCTCGTTCTATTGGTCCCTGAAGGCAGCATGTCCCTGGTTCTTTTGGTCCCTGAAGGCAGAATTCCCCGGGTTCTGCTGGTCCCTGAAGGCAGCATCTCCCTGGTTCTGCTGGTCCCTGAAGGCAGCACCCCCCTGGTTCTGCTGGTCCCTGAAGGCAGCATCCCCCTGGTTCTGCTGGTCCCTGAAGGCAGCATCTCCCTGGTTCTGCTGGTTCCTGAAGGCAGCATCTCTCTGGTTCTGCTGGTTCCTGAAGGCAGCATCTCTCTGGTTCTGCTGGTCCCTGAAGGCAGCATCTCTCTGGTTCTGCTGGTCCCTGAAGGCAGCATCCCCCTGGTTCTGCTGGTCCCTGAAGGCAGCATCTCCCTGGTTCTGCTGGTTCCTGAAGGCAGCATCTCTCTGGTTCTGCTGGTCATCACCACCGCTAAGCTAAAGATGGCTAACGTTAGGCTATAGAGCAGAGGTGGGGAACCTTTTTCCTCTCAAGGGCCATTTCAATTTTTACAACATCCTCCGAGGGCCGTACAAATTATTGACCTCTGCTTAAATACACTAAAATCACAGCCCATTCATTCTTTCTTTCTTTCATGCTACGCAAAGAAAAAGCAACCTCTTAATCCAGATATCATGACTCGTGTATGCATTCACGTGCACGGTGTGGCATGACCACCAAAACAGAAAGGTATGGACCAAGATGTGTGCAAAAGTATTTAGTTTCCTATCCATCTGGACATGATTTTAGTGGGGGGGGACCTAACCTCCTCTGGGGGGTTAGGTCCCCTAGGCATGCTCCCCCGGGAAGATGTTTTTTTAAATGTTGAAGTTAAAAGCATCAATCTGGTGCACTTTGAGAGCGACATTAAGAGATCTATGGATACACATCTCAACATCCAGATGAAACACAACTGAAAGCAGATTTATTTTTCTTCATGGATATTTTACAAATCACTCCCCTTTCAAACTGTATTCTTGTGTATTAAACACTGTACCACATGTCTATACACTGTACCACTGTATCACATGGAGCACTGTCTTGTGGGTGTCCCACACCCACCTCTTTTTATGGGCATGCAAGAGGTAAATCTGTCCTCCAAGGAGGAGATGTGTTTCCTCTCAGCAGAGATTCAGGCTCTGGTGCAGAAACAGGCTGTGTCTGTTGTGCACCCTCAGCACAGAGAAAATGATCTTTATTCCATATACTTCCTGGTTCTCAGGCCTATTCTAGATCTCCGCGGCCTGAATCGCCACATTTCCTGCAGGAAATTCCGCATGTTAACTATAAAACAGTTAATGGGGTGAGTGCAAACCGGGCCATTGGTTCACCACCATCGACCTGAAAGATGCTTACTTTCATGTAGAAATTGCTCCAGAGCACAGAAAGTGTCTGCCTTTAGCCTACGAGTTCAACAAGCTGCCGTTCGGCTATTCCCTATCCCCATGCACATTCAGCAAATTTGTGTGGCCACAGCGTTTCAACCGCTGCGCGCCGACGGCATGAGAGTTTTCTTTTTCTAGACGACCTCATAGTCATGGCCGGGTCCAGGGAACAGGCAATGCTTTGCACAGCACAATTGATCACACACCAACCAAATTAGGCTTTACGATCAATTGAAAACAGAGCACCCCCATACCTCACCAACAGGCGTTGTAGTTGGGAGTGGTGCTCGATGCAGGCGCGCTACGCGCCACCCTGTCAGGGAGCAGAAGTGCGTCCCTTCTCCGGGCGGTTCACAGGCTGAGACAGGGGACAACAGTGACAGCTTTAACTGTCATGCAGACTTTGAGTCTCATGACGGCTGCTCACATTGTGGTCCCGCTGGGGTTACTGCATATGCACAACCTGCAGCGGTGGTTCTCCAGCCTACGTTTGGATCCCAAGAGGCACAAACGGCGACTGGGGACCATCCCCCCCTCAGTGGAGGGCAACCTCCGGTTTTGGGGGTCCCCGGATCACCTCCGGAGGGGGTCTCCACTGGGGAGGATGACCTCCTACATCACAGTGTTCACGGACACATCCAGAACAGGATGGGGAGGGACCTGCCTGAAGAGGGTTATAGGTGGGCGCTGGACTCTAACAGAGTCTTGACACAGCAACCTACTAGAGCCACGGGCAGTAGTGTTAGTCCTCCAGCATTTCATGCCCCTAATTCAAGGGAGACATTTAATCGTCAGGAGCGACAACAGCACCACAGTGGCTTATATCAACAGGCAGGGCGGAGTCCGCTCCGCCGCCTTGTTGACCACAGCGAAGAGGCTGTGGTTATGGGCTTCAGAGGTGGTGTTATCCCTGAGAGCCCTCCATATCCCGGGACTGGAGAACAGGGGGGCCGACCTCATGTCGAGGGGTGGCCCACCACCAGGCGAATGGACGCTTCACCCGGAGGTGGTGAAGCAGATCTGGGCCTAGTTCGGGAGAGCGGAAGTGGATCTGTTCGCCAGCCAGCGCAACAACCACTGTGCCCTGTGGTTCTCCATGGCCCTGAGCGACGACCCGTCCTTGGGGGTGGACGCGTTTGCACACGAGCCATGGCCAAGGAAGCTGCTATACGCCTTTTCACCGCTGCGTCTCATTCTCCCTCTCCTGGGGAGAGTGAGGCGAGAACGTCTGTCAGTCATCCTAGTCCGGACCGCGTTGGGGCGCCGTGGTACTCAGAGATGACACAGATGAAGGTGGGCCAGCCCTGGGCGGTTCCCCAATTCTGGGGAGCGATGTCTCAAGAGGCAGGTGCAATCGGGGCGTTACCCACTCTCGGCCAACCTCTCCAGACTTGGCTCCTGAGAGGGACAGGCTGAGACAGGGTGGATTGACTGACAGTGTTATTCAGTCTATCCAGGCAGCTAGAGCTGGATCCACCACAGCCTGTTACAGGCCAAGGTGGCTAGGATGTCAGCGATGGTGTGAGGAGAGGAGAATAGAGCCCCTATCTAGTGAGTGAGGCTCTATTTCTTTCCTTCTTACAGTTACTGGTGGACAGAGGGCTTGCGCATTCAACAGTGAAAGTGTATGCAGCAGCCATCTTGTCCTGCCATGAGGGATTTGGCGGCAGGTCAGCCTTTAGTCAAGCTTCCTCATACGTTGCACTCGGAGAGAAATAGTTGAGACGGAGACGTCTTTAGCAGCAGGGAGGAGTAACGTTTCACCAATGTTGTGAGGTTTACCTGCCTTAGCTATCCGTAACGCCACTCGGTATGATGCTTCGGTTTCCTTTGTATTCACAGTGCTAAATGTGTCAATGACATTTTTCTGTGACTGCAATTCCTTCAGCTTCCGGTCAAAAAACTCCCGTGGCTTTGTCACCAAACATGGGTGTTTCGTCTCAATATGACGCCAGAGTTTACATGGTCTCATACTGTCATTAGCTAGCACCTTGTTGCAGATAACACACTGTGGAGTGTCATCAGGACCGGTCCATGAAAATCCTAGCTTCAAATAATTATTGTCATACTTCCTCCGTTTTCTGACAGACGCTGTCTCCTCTCTCACTTTAGGGAACTTCACTAAAAATCTATCCATATGTTGCTGCTCGCATACATTTAGCTGAAGTTAGCTAGCTAGATTTCACTGTTTCTCTTTATTTTTTTCTGGCGGCTGCGCCTCCCTTGCAGCTCTCTGGCGCCCCCCAGGGGAGGCGCGCCTCAGACTTTGGGAACCCCTGGTCTATGGTGTCAAATGTATTTTTTAAGTCACTAAATACACCTATTGTGTATTTCTTTCTTTCTATAGCTGCTGTAATTTCTTCTGTTATTTTCATTAAAGCTAAACCTGTAGATCGATTTTTCCTAAATCCATACTGATACTCACTCAACTCATTTCTTTCAATAAAATTATCAATTTTTTGGACAAACAATTTCTCAAGGACCTTTGAAAATTGTGAAAGCAATATATGAGTATTGATATGGCTGGGTGGAGTGGCCTCATTTATGCTGACATATTCTTCATGTCTCAACCAAGTTTCAGTGAGACAGCATATATCAATATTATAATCTGATATTAAATCATTTACCAGTATTGCTTTAGATGCTAGAGATCTTATGTTCAAGAGACCAAATTTCATCTTCCTGTTTTGTTGCACTGTAGTAGTTGTTACATTTATATATATATACGTTAATATTGGGTATTTTATTGGGTTCGGGATTCCTATGGATGACTGCCTAGGAGAGAGCGCAGAGAAGCGTGTAAGACTCCGCCTCCTGGTCTCAACTCCAGTTTGTCATGGATTGAGTCACAAAGCCCTGAAATGTTTGCCGAAATGAGATTTGCACCTTCCAAAGTAGGATGAATGCAGTCTCTCTTAGTCAGACCAGGTTTTCCCCAGAAGGCTGTCCAATTATTTACAAAGCCCACATTGTTTGCTGGGCACCACCAAGACAACCAGCGCTGAAATGATGACATGCGGTGTTTTCTTAAAACCCAGAGACTAGGATAAACTGAAAAGAGTACAAGGAAGCTTATGAAAGTTAACAGCATTTAATTAGACAAAGGATGCGATGACATACAATGAAATGTGCAGTTGGTGGCTCCCCCCATCCCAGCTGTTGGTCCCGTACGTAAGTTAGTGTGAACTTCAGTTTTTTCAGAATAAAACGGCAATAAATTAAAACCCTGTATTTAATTGAAATTACGCCATATCAAAATTGATTTTAATTTATTACAAAGGCTATACATGTCGTCATTGATCAGATTGGGGAGGGGACCAGAGAAATTTTAGCATATCTACACATCGACGCTACTTTATTAATCCCCGTGGGGAAATTGTTTCTCTGCATTTGACCCATCCGAGTGTTTGGAGCAGTGTGCTGTCATTTTGAACGGCGTCCGGGGAGCAGTGTCGGGAACGGTGCCTTGCTCAGGGACACCTCGGTAGCACTTTGACTTGACTTGACGGGACTTGAACTGGTGACCTTCCAGTTGCCAAGCCAAGTCCCAATCGACCTCGCCTCCACCACCCTTCAGTTTAAGATGCGCCTCATCGTCAATTTGACTGAGATTATAAAATACTATAACTATAAAAATAGTCCTCTGCAGTAACACATTTTATTAAACATAAGATCCAAAACACACACACACACACACACACACGCGCGCGCGTCCGGTCCTCCATCTGAGGAAACACAGGAGTTACTGCAGTTCTCATATTTATATATACAGATAGAGTATTAATACATACAGTGTGTACTCCACAGAGTATTAGTACGTACAGTGTGTACTTCAGCGAGGGTTAGAAGGCTCAAGGCGAGTCGAAGAATTTCCTGCCCAGGTTGGTTCTCCCTCTGCAGAAGGGGATTTAGAGTGAGTGTTCCTCATACTGTTCTGTACAGACTGAAGATGGAGCAGGAATAGGGTTGCAAAATTCCGGGAATTTTCAAAGATGGAAACTTTCCACGGGAATTAACGGGAATAAACTAGGAATTTTCAAAATTGAAGGTTGGCTCTTCATAGGGAACTTAAATATAGTTGGGGAAAGTATATGTTAGCCTAATCTTGACTAAAACAAACAGATTCAAGTACACTTGCATATCCATGCCATAGCACACTGCTCACTGCATAGCTATTGAGACCACACAAAGGTTCGCAACAGGATCACACATGTGAGAGTGGAAAAACTGGTTGGCATTCGGGCAAACCTAAGGCTCTCTGAGCCGGACACAGAGCCATCCTTAACCAGGCTGGACAGAGACACGGAAGAGGAAGACTCAGAGTGTGATGTTGATGAGGAAGAGCCCATCGACTGAAAGGCTTTAGCAAAAATGCAGAGGATTGCTTGAAGGAAGATGTGCATGTTTAATGGGGCTTTGTGGAGGGAGAAGGGCTCTTTCCATTTAACATTTTGAATTTGACTTTGTGGGGATTTGTGGATGGGGAGGGCATTTTTGTTCATTTTTTAATGAGTGGGGTTGGGGGTGGATGAGTAATATTTAACTCAACATTCCTGTTTTCGTTCTTCAATGAAACAAATAATTGTTCAATAAAATAATGAAAACGTGTTCTGTTGTACCATTTTTTTTGTTTAAATAATCTGTTGAAATGTCATGTTTTTTTGTTTAATTTTGTATCGAATATTTCCAAAATTCCCCAGCTTAACTTCCCATGGAAACTTTCAGGAAATCTACTGGAAACTTTCCGCCTCTTTGCAACCCTGAGCAGGACTGAATCTCTTTCTGGAGAAGAACATTTGGTCTGTACTAAAGAGTTCCTGTGTCTGACGCAGAACCCATGTTAGTACTTCAGGGTTCAAACAACAATAAACAAGGGTATCGTCAGAATAGAGGTATTCTGACCCGAAGAGAGGGTCCTAAACCTGACCCCTGTGGAAACAGAGAACCAGCGTTAGAGGAGAGACATATATTAAAGAGACAGGTATTAGAGAGACAGGTATTAGAGAGACAGGTATTAGAGAGACAGGTAGAGACAGGTATTAGAGAGACAGGTAGAGACAGGTATTAGAGAGACAGGTAGAGACAGGTATTAGAGAGACAGGTAGATACAGGTATTAGAGAGACAGGTATTAGAGAGACAGGTATTAGAGAGACAGGTAGAGACAGGTATTAGAGAGACAGGTAGAGACAGGTATTAGAGAGACAGGTAGATACAGGTAGAGACAGGTATTAGAGAGACAGGTAGAGACAGGTATTAGAGAGACAGGTAGAGACAGGTATTAGAGAGACAGGTATTAGAGAGACAGGTATTAGAGAGACAGGTATTAGAGATACAGGTATTAGAGAGACAGGTATTAGAGAGACAGGTAGATACAGGTAGAGACAGGTATTAGAGAGACAGGTAGAGACAGGTATTAGAGAGACAGGTAGAGACAGGTATTAGAGAGACAGGTAGAGACAGGTATTAGAGAGACAGGTAGAGACAGGTATTAGAGAGACAGGTAGATACAGGTAGAGACAGGTATTAGAGAGACAGGTAGGTAGAGACAGGTATTAGAGAGACAGGTAGAGACAGGTATTAGAGAGACAGGTAGAGACAGGTATTAGAGAGACAGGTAGAGACAGGTATTAGAGAGACAGGTAGATACAGGTATTAGAGAGACAGGTAGAGACAGGTATTAGAGAGACAGGTAGAGACAGGTATTAGAGAGACAGGTATTAGAGAGACAGGTATTAGAGAGACAGGTAGATACAGGTAGAGACAGGTATTAGAGAGACAGGTAGAGACAGGTATTAGAGAGACAGGTAGGTAGAGACAGGTATTAGAGAGACAGGTAGAGACAGGTAGAGACAGGTATTAGAGAGACAGGTAGAGACAGGTAGAGACAGGTAGATACAGGTAGAGACAGGTATTAGAGAAACATGTAGAGACAGGTATTTTAGAGACATGTATTAGAGAGACAGGTATTAGAGAGACAGGTAGAGACAGGTATTAGAGAGACAGGTAGAGACATGTATTAGAGAGACAGGTAGAGACAGGTATTAGAGAGACAGGTATTAAAGAGACAGGTAGAGACAGGTATTAGAGAGACAGGTAGAAACAGGAATGAGAGAGACAGGTAGATACAGGTAGAGACAGGTATTAGAGAGACAGGTATTAGAGAGACAGGTAGATACAGGTATTAGAGAGACAGGTAGATACAGGTAGAGACAGGTATTAGAGAGACAGGTAGAGAAAGGAAGAGACAGGTAGATACAGGTATTAGAGAGACAGGTGGAGAAAGGAAGAGACAGGTAGATACAGGTATTAGAGAGACAGGTAGAGACAGGTATTAGAGAGACAGGTATTAGAGAGACAGGTAGAGACAGGTATTAGAGAGACAGGTAGAGAAAGGAAGAGACAGGTAGATACAGGTATTAGAGAGACAGGTAGAGACAGGTAGATACAGGTATTAGAGAGACAGGTAGAGACAGGAAGTGACAGGTAGACACAGGTATTAGAGAGACAGGTAGAGAAAGGAAGTGACAGGTAGACACAGGTATTAGAGAGACAGGTAGAGACAGGTAGAGACAGGTATTAGAGAGACAGGTAGAGAAAGGAAGTGACAGGTAGACACAGGTATTAGAGAGACAGGTAGAGACAGGTAGACACAGGTATTAGAGAGACAGGTAGAGACAGGTATTAGAGAGACAGGTAGAGACAGGTATTAGAGAGACAGGTAGAAACAGGAAGAGAAAGGTATTAGAGAGAAAGGTAGAGACAGGAATGAGAGAGACAGGAAGAGAAAGGTAGAGACAGGAATGAGAGAGACAGGTAGAGACAGGAAGTGACAGGTAGATACAGGTATTAGAGAGACAGGAAGAGAAAGGTAGAGACAGGAATGAGAGGGACAGGTAGATACAGGTATAAGAGAGACAGGTAGAGGCAGGAAGAGACAGGTAGATACAGGTATTAGAGAGACAGGTAGAGACAGGAAGTGACAGGTAGACACAGGTATTAGAGAGACAGGTAGAGAAAGGAAGAGACAGGTAGATACAGGTATTAGAGAGACAGGTAGAAACAGGAAGAGAAAGGTATTAGAGAGACAGGTAGAGACAGGAATGAGAGAGACAGGTAGATACAGGTATTAGAGAGACAGGTAGAGACAGGTATTAGAGAGACAGGTAGAGACAGGAAGAGACAGGTAGATACAGGTATTAGAGAGACAGGTAGAGACAGGAAGAGACAGGTAGATACAGGTATTAGAGAGACAGGTAGACACAGGTATTAGAGAGACAGGTAGACACAGGTATTAGAGAGACAGGTAGAGACAGGAAGAGAAAGGTATTAGAGAGACAGGTAGAAACAGGAAGAGAAATGTATTAGAGAGACAGGTAGAGACAGGTAGAGACAGGAATGAGAGAGACAGGTAGAGACAGGTAGAGACAGGAATGAGAGAGACAGGTAGAGACAGGAAGTGAAAGGTATTAGAGAGACAGGTAGAGACAGGAATGAGAGAGACAGGTAGAGACAGGAATGAGAGAGACAGGTAGAGACAGGTATTAGAGAGACAGGTAGAGACAGGTATTAGAGAGACAGGTAGAGACAGGTATTAGAGAGACAGGTAGAGACAGGAAGAGACAGGTAGATACAGGTATTAGAGAGACAGGTAGAGACAGGTAGATACAGGTATTAGAGAGACAGGTAGATACAGGTATTAGAGAGACAGGTAGAGACAGGTATTAGAGAGACAGGTAGATACAGGTATTAGAGAGACAGGTAGAGACAGGAAGAGACAGGTATTAGAGGGACAGGTAGAGGCAGGAAGAGACAGGTAGATACAGGTATTAGAGAGACAGGTAGAGACAGGTATTAGAGGGACAGGTAGAGGCATGAATGAGAGAGACAGGTAGAGACAGGAAGAGACGGGTAGAGACAGGAAGAGAAAGGTATTAGAGAGACAGGTAGAGACAGGAAGAGAAAGGTATTAGAGAGACAGGTAGAGACAGGAAGAGAAAGGTATTAGAGAGACAGGTAGAGACAGGAATGAGAGAGACAGGTAGAGACAGGAATGAGAGAGACAGGTAGAGACAGGAATGAGAGAGACATGTAGAGACAGGAAGAGACAGGTAGAGACAGTTATTAGAGAGAGACAGGAAGAGACAGGAATGAGAGAGACAGGTAGAAACAGGTAGAGACATGTATTAGAGAGGCAGGAAGAGACAGGTAGATACAGGTATTAGAGAGACAGGTAGAGACAGGAAGAGACAGGTATTAGAGAGACAGGAAGAGACAGGTAGATACAGGTATTAGAGAGACAGGTAGAGACAGGAAGAGACAGGTATTAGAGAGACAGGTAGAGACAGGAAGAGAAAGGAAGAGACAGGTAGAGACAGGAAGAGAAAGGTATTAGAGAGACAGGTAGAGACAGGAAGAGACAGGTATTAGAGAGACAGGTAGAAACAGGAAGAGACAGGTATTAGAGAGACAGGTAGAGACAGGAAGAGAAAGGTATTAGAGAGACAGGTAGAGACAGGAATGAGAGAGACAGGTAGAAACAGGAATGAGAGAGACAGGTAGATACAGGTCGAGACAGGTAGATACAGGTATTAGAGAGACAGGTAGAGACAGGAAGAGACAGGTATTAGAGAGACAGGTAGAAACAGGAAGAGACAGGTATTAGAGAGACAGGTAGAAACAGGAAGAGACAGGTATTAGAGAGACAGGTAGAAACAGGAAGAGAAAGGTATTAGAGAGACAGGTAGAGACAGGAAGAGAAAGGTATTAGAGAGACAGGTAGAGACAGGAAGAGAAAGGTATTAGAGAGACAGGTAGAGACAGGAATGAGAGAGACAGGTAGAAACAGGAATGAGAGAGACAGGTAGATACAGGTAGAGACAGGTATTAGAGAGACAGGTAGAGACATGTATTAGAGAGACAGGTAGAGACAGGTAGAGACAGGTATTAGAGAGACAGGTATTAGAGAGACAGGTATTAGAGAGACAGGTAGAGACAGGTAGAGACAGGTATTAGAGAGACAGGTATTAGAGAGACAGGTATTAGAGAGACAGGTATTAGAGAGACAGGTAGAGACAGGTATTAGAGAGACAGGTATTAGAGAGACAGGTATTAGAGAGACAGGTAGAGACAGGTATTAGAGAGACAGGTAGAGAAAGGAAGAGACAGGTAGATACAGGTATTAGAGAGACAGGTAGAGACAGGTATTAGAGAGACAGGTAGAGACAGGAAGAGACAGGTAGATACAGGTATTAGAGAGACAGGTAGAGACAGGAAGTGACAGGTAGACACAGGTATTAGAGAGACAGGTAGAGACAGGAAGAGACAGGTAGATACAGGTATTAGAGAGACAGGTAGAGAAAGGAAGAGACAGGTAGATACAGGTATTAGAGAGACAGGTAGAGACAGGTATTAGAGAGACAGGTAGAGACAGGAAGAGACAGGTAGACACAGGTATTAGAGAGACAGGTAGAGACAGGAAGTGACAGGTAGACACAGGTATTAGAGAGACAGGTAGAGACAGGTAGAGACAGGTATTAGAGAGACAGGTAGAGACAGGAAGTGAAAGGTATTAGAGAGACAGGTAGAGACAGGAATGAGAGAGACAGGTAGAGACAGGAATGAGAGAGACAGGTAGAGACAGGTATTAGAGAGACAGGTAGAGACAGGTATTAGAGAGACAGGTAGAGACAGGTATTAGAGAGACAGGTAGAGACAGGAAGAGACAGGTAGATACAGGTATTAGAGAGACAGGTAGAGACAGGTAGATACAGGTATTAGAGAGACAGGTAGATACAGGTATTAGAGAGACAGGTAGAGACAGGAAGAGACAGGTATTAGAGGGACAGGTAGAGGCAGGAAGAGACAGGTAGATACAGGTATTAGAGAGACAGGTAGAGACAGGTATTAGAGGGACAGGTAGAGGCAGGAAGAGAAAGGTATTAGAGAGACAGGTAGAGACATGAATGAGAGAGACAGGTAGAGACAGGAAGAGACGGGTAGAGACAGGAAGAGAAAGGTATTAGAGAGACAGGTAGAGACAGGTAGATACAGGTAGATACAGGTATTAGAGAGACAGGTAGAGACAGGAAGAGAAAGGTATTAGAGAGACAGGTAGAGACAGGAAGAGAAAGGTATTAGAGAGACAGGTAGAGACAGGAATGAGAGAGACAGGTAGAGACAGGAATGAGAGAGACATGTAGAGACAGGAAGAGACAGGTAGAGACAGTTATTAGAGAGAGACAGGAAGAGACAGGTAGAGACAGGAATGAGAGAGACAGGTAGAAACAGGTAGAGACATGTATTAGAGAGGCAGGAAGAGACAGGTAGATACAGGTATTAGAGAGACAGGTAGAGACATGTATTAGAGAGGCAAGTAGAGACAGGAAGAGACAGGTATTAGAGAGACAGGTAGAGACAGGAAGAGAAAGGTATTAGAGAGACAGGAAGAGACAGGTAGATACAGGTATTAGAGAGACAGGTAGAGACAGGTATTAGAGAGACAGGTAGAGACAGGAAGAGAAAGGAAGAGACAGGTAGAGACAGGAAGAGAAAGGTATTAGAGAGACAGGTAGAGACAGGAAGAGACAGGTATTAGAGAGACAGGTAGAAACAGGAAGAGACAGGTATTAGAGAGACAGGTAGAGACAGGAAGAGAAAGGTATTAGAGAGACAGGTAGAGACAGGAAGAGAAAGGTATTAGAGAGACAGGTAGAGACAGGAATGAGAGAGACAGGTAGAAACAGGAATGAGAGAGACAGGTAGAGACAGGTAGAGACAGGTATTAGAGAGACAGGTATTAGAGAGACAGGTATTAGAGAGACAGGTAGAGACAGGTATTAGAGAGACAGGTAGAGAAAGGAAGAGACAGGTAGATACAGGTATTAGAGAGACAGGTAGAGACAGGAAGAGACAGGTATTAGAGAGACAGGTAGAGACAGGAAGAGACAGGTAGATACAGGTATTAGAGAGACAGGTAGAGACAGGAAGTGACAGGTAGACACAGGTATTAGAGAGACAGGTAGAGAAAGGAAGTGACAGGTAGACACAGGTATTAGAGAGACAGGTAGAGACAGGTAGAGACAGGTATTAGAGAGACAGGTAGAGAAAGGAAGTGACAGGTAGACACAGGTATTAGAGAGACAGGTAGAGACAGGTAGAGACAGGTAGAGACAGGTAGAGAAAGGAAGTGACAGGTATTAGAGAGACAGGTAGAGACAGGTATTAGAGAGACAGGTAGAGACAGGTAGAGACAGGTATTAGAGAGACAGGTAGAAACAGGAAGAGAAAGGTATTAGAGAGAAAGGTAGAGACAGGAATGAGAGAGACAGGAAGAGACAGGTAGATACAGGTATTAGAGAGACAGGTAGAGACAGGAAGAGACAGGTAGATACAGGTATTAGAGAGACAGGTAGAGGCAGGAAGAGACAGGTAGATACAGGTATTAGAGAGACAGGTAGATACAGGTATTTGAGAGACAGGTAGAAACAGGAAGAGAAAGGTATTAGAGAGAAAGGTAGAGACAGGAATGAGAGAGACAGGTAGATACAGGTATTAGAGAGACAGGTAGAGGCAGGAAGAGACAGGTAGACACAGGTATTAGAGAGACAGGTAGATACAGGTATTAGAGAGACAGGTAGAAACAGGAAGAGAAAGGTATTAGAGAGACAGGTAGAGACAGGAATGAGAGAGACAGGTAGAGACAGGAAGTGAAAGGTATTAGAGAGACAGGTAGAGACAGGAATGAGAGAGACAGGTAGATACAGGTATTAGAGAGACAGGTAGAGACAGGTATTAGAGAGACAGGTAGAGACAGGAAGAGACAGGTAGATACAGGTATTAGAGAGACAGGTAGAGACAGGAAGAGACAGGTAGATACAGGTATTAGAGAGACAGGTAGATACAGGTATTAGAGAGACAGGAAGAGACAGGTAGATACAGGTATTAGAGAGACAGGTAGAAACAGGTAGACACAGGTATTAGAGAGACAGGTAGAGACAGGAAGAGACAGGTAGATACAGGTATTAGAGAGACAGGTAGAAACAAGTAGATACAGGTATTAGAGAGACAGGTAGAGAAAGGAAGAGAAAGGTATTAGAGAGACAGGTAGAGACAGGTAGACACAGGTATTAGAGAGACAGGTAGAGAAAGGAAGAGACAGGTAGACACAGGTATTAGAGAGACAGGTAGACACAGGTATTAGAGAGACAGGTAGAGACAGGTAGAGAAAGGAAGAGACAGGTAGACACAGGTATTAGAGAGACAGGTAGAGAAAGGAAGAGACAGGTAGATACAGGTATTAGAGAGACAGGTAGAGACAGGAAGAGAAATGTATTAGAGAGACAGGTAGAGACAGGTAGAGACAGGAATGAGAGAGACAGGTAGAGACAGGAAGTGAAAGGTATTAGAGAGACAGGTAGAGACAGGAATGAGAGAGACAGGTAGAGACAGGAATGAGAGAGACAGGTAGAGACAGGTATTAGAGAGACAGGTAGAGACAGGTATTAGAGAGACAGGTAGAGACAGGAAGAGACAGGTAGATACAGGTATTAGAGAGACAGGTAGAGACAGGAAGAGACAGGTATTAGAGAGACAGGTAGAGACAGGAAGAGAAATGTATTAGAGAGACAGGTAGAGACAGGTATTAGAGAGACAGGTAGAGACAGGAAGAGACAGGTAGATACAGGTATTAGAGAGACAGGTAGAGACAGGAAGAGACAGGTATTAGAGAGACAGGTAGAGACAGGAAGAGACAGGTAGATACAGGTATTAGAGAGACAGGTAGATACAGGTATTAGAGAGACAGGTAGAGACAGGTAGATACAGGTATTAGAGAGACAGGTAGAAACAGGTAGACACAGGTATTAGAGAGACAGGTAGAGACAGGAAGTGACAGGTAGATACAGGTATTAGAGAGACAGGTAGAGAAAGGAAGAGACAGGTAGATACAGGTATTAGAGAGACAGGTAGAGACAGGAAGAGACAGGTAGATACAGGTATTAGAGAGACAGGTAGATACAGGTATTAGAGAGACAGGAAGAGACAGGTAGATACAGGTATTAGAGAGACAGGTAGAAACAGGTAGACACAGGTATTAGAGAGACAGGTAGAGACAGGAAGTGACAGGTAGATACAGGTATTAGAGAGACAGGTAGAGAAAGGAAGAGAAAGGTATTAGAGAGACAGGTAGACACAGGTATTAGAGAGACAGGTAGAGACAGGTAGAGACAGGAAGAGACAGGTAGAGACAGGTAGACACAGGTAGACACAGGTATTAGAGAGACAGGTAGAAACAGGTAGAGACAGGTAGACACAGGTATTAGAGAGACAGGTAGAAACAGGTAGACACAGGTATTAGAGAGACAGGTAGAGACAGGAAGTGACAGGTAGATACAGGTATTAGAGAGACAGGTAGAGAAAGGAAGAGAAAGGTATTAGAGAGACAGGTAGAGACAGGTAGAAACAGGTATTAGAGAGACAGGTAGAGACAGGTAGAGACAGGTAGAGACAGGTAGAGACAGGTAGAGACAGGTAGAGACAGGTAGAGAAAGGAAGAGAAAGGTATTAGAGAGACAGGTAGAGACAGGTAGACACAGGTATTAGAGAGACAGGTAGAGACAGGTAGAGAAAGGAAGAGACAGGTAGACACAGGTATTAGAGAGACAGGTAGACACAGGTATTAGAGAGACAGGTAGAGAAAGGAAGAGACAGGTAGATACAGGTATTAGAGAGACAGGTAGAAACAGGAAGAGAAAGGTATTAGAGAGACAGGTAGAAACAGGAAGAGAAAGGTATTAGAGAGACAGGTAGAAACAGGAAGAGAAAGGTATTAGAGAGACAGGTAGAGACAGGAAGAGAAATGTATTAGAGAGACAGGTAGAGACAGGTAGAGACAGGAATGAGAGAGACAGGTAGAGACAGGAAGTGAAAGGTATTAGAGAGACAGGTAGAGACAGGAAGAGAAATGTATTAGAGAGACAGGTAGAGACAGGTAGAGACAGGAATGAGAGAGACAGGTAGAGACAGGAATGAGAGAGACAGGTAGAGACAGGTATTAGAGAGACAGGTAGAGACAGGTATTAGAGAGACAGGTAGAGACAGGTATTAGAGAGACAGGTAGAGACAGGAAGAGACAGGTAGATACAGGTATTAGAGAGACAGGTAGAGACAGGTAGATACAGGTATTAGAGAGACAGGTAGAGACAGGTATTAGAGAGACAGGTAGATACAGGTATTAGAGAGACAGGTAGAGACAGGTAGATACAGGTATTAGAGAGACAGGTAGATACAGGTATTAGAGAGACAGGTAGATACAGGTATTAGAGAGACAGGTAGAAACAGGTAGACACAGGTATTAGAGAGACAGGTAGAGACAGGAAGTGACAGGTAGATACAGGTATTAGAGAGACAGGTAGAAACAGGTAGACACAGGTATTAGAGAGACAGGTAGAGACAGGAAGAGACAGGTAGATACAGGTATTAGAGAGACAGGTAGAAACAGGTAGATACAGGTATTAGAGAGACAGGTAGAGACAGGAAGAGACAGGTAGATACAGGTATTAGAGAGACAGGTAGAGAAAGGAAGAGAAAGGTATTAGAGAGACAGGTAGAGACAGGTAGACACAGGTATTAGAGAGACAGGTAGAGACAGGTAGAGAAAGGAAGAGACAGGTAGACACAGGTATTAGAGAGACAGGTAGACACAGGTATTAGAGAGACAGGTAGAGAAAGGAAGAGACAGGTAGATACAGGTATTAGAGAGACAGGTAGACACAGGTATTAGAGAGACAGGTAGAAACAGGAAGAGAAAGGTATTAGAGAGACAGGTAGAGACAGGAAGAGAAATGTATTAGAGAGACAGGTAGAGACAGGAATGAGAGAGACAGGTAGAGACAGGAAGTGAAAGGTATTAGAGAGACAGGTAGAGACAGGAATTAGAGAGACAGGTAGAGACAGGAATGAGAGAGACAGGTAGAGACAGGTATTAGAGAGACAGGTAGAGACAGGTATTAGAGAGACAGGTAGAGACAGGTATTAGAGAGACAGGTAGAGACAGGAAGAGACAGGTAGATACAGGTATTAGAGAGACAGGTAGATACAGGTATTAGAGAGACAGGTAGAGACAGGTATTAGAGAGACAGGTAGATACAGGTATTAGAGAGACAGGTAGAGACAGGAAGAGACAGGTATTAGAGGGACAGGTAGAGGCAGGAAGAGACAGGTAGATACAGGTATTAGAGAGACAGGAAGAGACAGGTATTAGAGGGACAGGTAGAGGCAGGAAGAGAAAGGTATTAGAGAGACAGGTAGAGACATGAATGAGAGAGACAGGTAGAGACAGGAAGAGACAGGTAGAGACAGGAAGAGAAAGGTATTAGAGAGACAGGTAGAGACAGGAAGAGAAAGGTATTAGAGAGACAGGTAGAGACAGGAAGAGAAAGGTATTAGAGAGACAGGTAGAGACAGGAATGAGAGAGACAGGTAGAGACAGGAATGAGAGAGACATGTAGAGACAGGAAGAGACAGGTAGAGACAGTTATTAGAGAGAGACAGGAAGAGACAGGTAGAGACAGGAATGAGAGAGACAGGTAGAAACAGGTAGAGACATGTATTAGAGAGGCAGGAAGAGACAGGTAGATACAGGTATTAGAGAGACAGGTAGAGACATGTATTAGAGAGGCAAGTAGAGACAGGTATTAGAGAGACAGGTATTAGAGAGACAGGAAGAGAAAGGTATTAGAGAGACAGGTAGAGACAGGTAGATACAGGTAGATACAGGTATTAGAGAGACAGGTAGAGACAGGAAGAGACAGGTATTAGAGAGACAGGAAGAGACAGGTAGATACAGGTATTAGAGAGACAGGTAGAGACAGGAAGAGACAGGTATTAGAGAGACAGGTAGAGACAGGAAGAGAAAGGAAGAGACAGGTAGAGACAGGAAGAGAAAGGTATTAGAGAGACAGGTAGAGACAGGTAGATACAGGTATTAGAGAGACAGGTAGAGACAGGAAGAGACAGGTATTAGAGAGACAGGTAGAAACAGGAAGAGACAGGTATTAGAGAGACAGGTAGAGACAGGAAGAGAAAGGTATTAGAGAGACAGGTAGAGACAGGAAGAGAAAGGTATTAGAGAGACAGGTAGAGACAGGAATGAGAGAGACAGGTAGATACAGGAATGAGAGAGACAGGTAGAGACAGGAAGAGACAGGTAGAGACAGTTATTAGAGAGAGACAGATAGAGACAGGAAGAGACAGGAAGAGACAGGTAGAGACAGTTATTAGAGAGAGACAGATAGAGACAGGAAGAGACAGGTAGATACAGGTATTAGAGAGACAGGTAGAAACAGGAAGAGAAAGGTATTAGAGAGACAGGAAGAGACAGGTAGAGACAGGAAGAGACAGGTAGAGACAGGAATGAGAGAGACAGGTAGATACAGGAATGAGAGAGACAGGTAGAGACAGGTAGATACAGGTATTAGAGAGACAGGTAGAGACAGGAAGAGAAAGGTATTAGAGAGACAGGTAGAGACAGGAATGAGAGAGACAGGTAGATACAGGAATGAGAGAGACAGGTAGAGACAGGAAGAGACAGGTAGAGACAGTTATTAGAGAGAGACAGATAGAGACAGGAAGAGACAGGAAGAGACAGGTAGAGACAGTTATTAGAGAGAGACAGATAGAGACAGGAAGAGACAGGTAGAGACAGGAAGAGAAAGGTAGAGACAGTTATTAGAGAGAGACAGATAGAGACAGGAAGAGACAGGAAGAGAAAGGTATTAGAGAGACAGGTAGAGACAGGAAGAGAAAGGTATTAGAGAGACAGGTAGAGACAGGAAGAGACAGGTAGAGACAGTTATTAGAGAGAGACAGGAAGAGACAGGTAGAGACAGGAATGAGAGAGACAGGTAGAAACAGGTAGAGACATGTATTAGAGAGGCAGGTAGAGACAGGAAGAGACAGGTATTAGAGAGACAGGTAGAGACAGGAATGAGAGAGACAGGTAAGGACAGGTAGATACAGGTATTAGAGAGACAGATAGAGACAGGTATTAGAGAGACAGGTAGAGACAGGTATTAGAGAGACAGGTAGAGACAGGTAGAGACAGGAAGAGACAGGTAAGGACAGGTAGATACAGGTATTAGAGAGACAGGTATTATAGAGACAGGTAGAGACAGGAAGAGACAGGTAAGGACAGGTAGATACAGGTATTAGAGAGACAGGTAGAGACAGGTATTATAGAGACAGGTAGAGACAGGAAGAGACAGGTATTAGAGAGACAGGTAGAGACAGGAATGAGAGAGACAGGTAGATACAGGAATGAGAGAGACAGGTAGAGACAGGAAGAGACAGGTAGAGACAGTTATTAGAGAGAGACAGATAGAGACAGGAAGAGACAGGAAGAGACAGGTAGAGACAGTTATTAGAGAGAGACAGGTAGATACAGGAATGAGAGAGACAGGTAGAGACAGGTAGATACAGGTATTAGAGAGACAGGTAGAGACAGGAAGAGAAAGGTATTAGAGAGACAGGTAGAGACAGGAATGAGAGAGACAGGTAGATACAGGAATGAGAGAGACAGGTAGAGACAGGAAGAGACAGGTAGAGACAGTTATTAGAGAGAGACAGATAGAGACAGGAAGAGACAGGAAGAGACAGGTAGAGACAGTTATTAGAGAGAGACAGATAGAGACAGGAAGAGACAGGTAGAGACAGGAAGAGAAAGGTAGAGACAGTTATTAGAGAGAGACAGATAGAGACAGGAAGAGACAGGAAGAGAAAGGTATTAGAGAGACAGGTAGAGACAGGAAGAGAAAGGTATTAGAGAGACAGGTAGAGACAGGAAGAGACAGGTAGAGACAGTTATTAGAGAGAGACAGGAAGAGACAGGTAGAGACAGGAATGAGAGAGACAGGTAGAAACAGGTAGAGACATGTATTAGAGAGGCAGGTAGAGACAGGAAGAGACAGGTATTAGAGAGACAGGTAGAGACAGGAATGAGAGAGACAGGTAAGGACAGGTAGATACAGGTATTAGAGAGACAGATAGAGACAGGTATTAGAGAGACAGGTAGAGACAGGTATTAGAGAGACAGGTAGAGACAGGTAGAGACAGGAAGAGACAGGTAAGGACAGGTAGATACAGGTATTAGAGAGACAGGTATTATAGAGACAGGTAGAGACAGGAAGAGACAGGTAAGGACAGGTAGATACAGGTATTAGAGAGACAGGTAGAGACAGGTATTATAGAGACAGGTAGAGACAGGAAGAGACAGGTAAGGACAGGTAGATACAGGTATTAGAGAACATCTGTTGATGCAGTTGTTGAGCAGCCTGGGGGAGCACTGCCTGTCAGTAAAGGGAGAACAGGTTCCTACAGAACTATGAACACATGTGAAAAGGTCTGGTTCTGGTCTTACAGGTTGCTGAGGCCAGGGTTCCTGGCCCCCCCCCTCAGGGTTCCTCTGATGGGGTTCCTGTAGCAGCTGGACAGTTCTGGAGACGTCAGCGGCTCGAAGAAGCGTCCTGGAAACAAAACCCTGATCAGGAACTGAGATCTGGATCCACCCGACCTGCTTCTGGTTCAGTTCTAACCGGATTGCAAGGAGCCCACCTCGTCCAGCGGCCTCCGGACCGAGGGCCGACCCAGGAACCGAGATGTGGTCCTTCTGGGCCAACCCAGGAACCGAGATCTGGTCCTTCTGGGCCGAGAGGACTCGTCTCCAGTAAACTTCAGGGAGGGACAGCAGCCGAACCACCACCTGCAGAAGGAACAAGTACTCACATCATGTGTAAAAGTACTCAGATAATGTGTAGAAGTACTCAGATCTGGTACTTCTGGTTCTTGAGTAAAAGTAGAAGTACTCGGATCTTGTACTTTAGTAAAAGTAGAAGTACTCAGGTCTTATACTTGAGTAAAAACAGAAGTACTCAGGTCTTGTACTTGAGTAAAAGTAGAAGTACTAGTAAAGTAGATAAGGTAGGACCTTGGGCTGGGTGCTGGTCTCCCTCAGGATGGTGGTGGGAGACGGGTCTGGCGTCCCGTGACCCACCAGAGTCGGTCCAAAGACCCGGGACAGGTTGTTCTGGTCCATCTGACAGGGGGGGCTCCGTACCACCCTGAAACCGTCATTTGAGTGTAGAGTTATATTCATCATATATGATGTAGACATGTTCTTAAGGTATGATGTCATGGGGGGGGGGGGTTAGTACTTTTGTAAGTGGAGCATGAGGAAGGCCAGGGTGTCTCTGTGGGGGGGGGGGAGCTCAGAGAGGGCCTGGTACACAGCTGCAGTACTGCTGTCTTCATCCTGCAGCTCTAATACACAGGAATACACACGTAAATACACACGTAAATACTAGGGATGCCAGTGATTATTCGATTTTTCGAATATTCGTTACAGTCTCCATAATCGAAAATAAAAAATTTTTAATTTGATTTTAAATAATCGATTAATATTCGCACAGGCTGTCCGATTTTCGAATTTGATCATGTTCAGTTTCTGGCATCCCGAGTAAATAAACAGGAATACATGACTGCAGTACTGTTGCCTTAATAATGGATAATATTAAAAGTATATTTGTTATTATTGTTATTATGAATTACCTGCAGCCTCCATGAAAGTTCGATGCAGTCTGAAGGTCAGCAGCGGTTCCTTCAGGTTCCTCAGGAAGTCCTTCAGGAACCCACAGAGAACATGGACGTCCTGCACCTTCCCCAGGGGGGGGGTCTTCCCCTGCAGGACCATCATCCTGAGCTCCTTCACCAGCCGCTCCCCCCCCGGGACCCGGTACAGGCCCCTCTGTAGAACCACACTGTTAGCATGTAGCTGTTAGCATGCAGAACCTCCCATCAGGACCCGGTACAGACCCCTCTGTAGAACCACACTGTTAGCATGTAGACCCCCCCCTCTCACCTCCTGCAGCCCCCTCCTCTCGATCTCGGCGACACACTCCACCATCAGGTGGGGCACCCAGGGGGGGGCACCCGGGGAGAAGTCCTCCAACGAGTTCTGCAGAGGAGATTTTACAGGATAAAGCACTGGTTCTGTCCCCCCGATCATCACTAATGCCCCCTCATTACCCGTGTTTCCCCCTCCCCCCCCCTCTCTCATTACCTGTGTTGCCCCCCCCCCCTGAGGAGGTATGGTGGAACAGTCGGAGCTGAACCTCATTTTGCACTCTGGATGAGCGACTGCTCTGCAGGTTCTGCACTTCAACGCCATTCTGCCGAACCGGATCCTCTTCCCACAGAGAGAACAGGTCTCCGGCATGATCACCTGCAGAACCAAAGAGAACCTGAAACATCTGTAGTCCACCTGCAGAACCAAAGAGAACCTGGACCGTCTGTAGTCCACCTGTAGAACCAAACACACCCTAACCAAACACACTTGAACCGTCTGTAGAACCTAACCAAACACACCTGCTCTGTAGTACTGATGGTTTAGTTATGGTTCTGGTTCTTACAGTTTTTGTAAGGAACTCATGTTTCAGGGTTCTCTCGAGGGGTTTTTGGTACAGCGCTCTGACCGCCGCGCTCTCCTCCATCTTGGATTCAGGTTCTGGCTGCAACAGCGTTTTGTTGGCAGGTAACCGGATGGAGGTCTGATCTGAGGAGAACCACAGAACGTCAGAGAAATGATTTACTACCACAGAAGAAGAGCAGAACCACAGACCGTCAGAGACATGATTTACTGCCACAGAAGAAGAAGAGGAGGGAACCTCACCTCTTTCCGGGGGCACAAAATTCTCCTGTGGGTTGGTCTGCTGTGTGAGGGGGAGCTGTAGGGGGTTCCTCTGGGTTCTCTGAGTGTTCCCCAGCTCCATGTGGATATCCCCGGAGTCGGGGGTTTGAACCGAGGCCTTCACCACAGTCTCCACCTCCTGACAGAGGACACAGGAAGGAAGAGAGAACCGTGATCAAAACCAGATCTACACGTGAAGAGAGAACCGTGATCAATACCAGGTCAACACGTGAAAAGAGAACCGTGATCAGTACCAGGTCAACACGTGAGGAGAGAACCGTGATCAATACCAGGTCAACACGTGAAGAGAGAACCGTGATCAATACCAGGTCAACAAGTGAGGAGAGAACCGTGATCAATACCAGGTCAACACGTGAGGAGAGAACCGTGATCAATACCAGGTCAACACGTGAGGAGAGAACCGTGATCAATACCAGGTCACCACGTGAAGAGAGAACCATGATCAATACCAGGTCAACACGTGAAGAGAGAACCGTGATCAATACCAGGTCAACACGTGAAGAGAGAACCGTGATCAATACCAGGTCAACACGTGAAGAGAGAACCGTGATCAATACCAGGTCAACAAGTGAAGAGAGAACCGTGATCAATACCAGGTCAACAAGTGAGGAGAGAACCGTGATCAATACCAGGTCAACACGTGAGGAGAGAACCGTGATCAATACCAGGTCAACACGTGAGGAGAGAACCGTGATCAATACCAGGTCAACACGTGAAGAGAGAACCGTGATCAATACCAGGTCAACACGTGAGGAGAGAACCGTGATCAATACCAGGTCAACACGTGAAGAGAGAACCGTGATCAATACCAGGTCAGCACGTGAGGAGAGAACCGCTATCAATACCAGGTCAACACGTGAAGAGAGAACCGTGATCAATACCAGGTCAACACGTGAAGAGAGAACCGTGATCAATACCAGGTCAACAAGTGAAGAGAGAACCGTGATCAATACCAGGTCAACACGTGAGGAGAGAACCGTGATCAATACCAGGTCAACAAGTGAAGAGAGAACCGTGATCAATACCAGGTCAACATGTGAGGAGAGAACCGTGATCAATACCAGGTCAACACGTGAGGAGAGAACCGTGATCAATACCAGGTCAACACGTGAGGAGAGAACCGTGATCAATACCAGGTCAACACGTGAGGAGAGAACCGTGATCAATACCAGGTCAACACGTGAGGAGAGAACCGTGATCAATACCAGGTCAACAAGTGAGGAGAGAACCGTGATCAAGGTCAACAAGTGAAGAGAGAACCGTGATCAATACCAGGTCAACACGTGAAGAGAGAACCGTGATCAAAACCAGGTCAACAAGTGAAGAGAGAACCGTGATCAATACCAGGTCAACACGTGAGGAGAGAACCGTGATCAATACCAGGTCAGCACGTGAGGAGAGAACCGTGATCAATACCAGGTCAACAAGTGAAGAGAGAACCGTGATCAATACCAGGTCAACACGTGAGGAGAGAACCGTGATCAATACCAGGTCAACACGTGAAGAGAGAACCGTGATCAATACCAGGTCAACACGTGAGGAGAGAACCGTGATCAATACCAGGTCAACACGTGAGGAGAGAACCGTGATCAATACCAGGTCAACACGTGAAGAGAGAACCGTGATCAATACCAGGTCAACACGTGAGGAGAGAACCGTGATCAATACCAGGTCAACATGTGAGGAGAGAACCGTGATCAATACCAGGTCAACACGTGAGGAGAGAACCGTGATCAATACCAGGTCAACAAGTGAGGAGAGAACCGTGATCAATACCAGGTCAACACGTGAGGAGAGAACCGTGATCAATACCAGGTCAACACTTGAGGAGAGAACCGTGATCAATACCAGGTCAACACGTGAGGAGAGAACCTTGATCAATACCAGGTCAACACGTGAGGAGAGAACCGTGATCAATACCAGGTCAACACGTGAAGAGAGAACCGTGATCAATACCAGGTCAACACGTGAGGAGAGAACCGTGATCAATACCAGGTCAACATGTCAGGAGAGAACCGTGATCAATACCAGGTCAACACGTGAGGAGAGAACCGTGATCAATACCAGGTCAACAAGTGAGGAGAGAACCGTGATCAATACCAGGTCAACACGTGAGGAGAGAACCGTGATCAATACCAGGTCAACACTTGAGGAGAGAACCGTGATCAATACCAGGTCAACACGTGAGGAGAGAACCGTGATCAATACCAGGTCAACACGTGAGGAGAGAACCGTGATCAATACCAGGTCAACACGTGAGGAGAGAACCGTGATCAATACCAGGTCAACACGTGACATGCGTCAGAAAGACTGAAGTCACACGTTTTTCCCTCAGAGAACAGAAGGGAGAGAACCTCTGAACTTTAGATTTTGCTGTGAACGTTAATAAACCCATAGAAGAGATCCTCATGTGTTTATGAACCTGCTCCAGCGTCCTCCCTGGAGGTTCTGCAGAGATGTTCCCACTCCGTCCTCTCCTCCGGTCCGCAGTTCCAGAACCATTAACAGCTCCAGAACCAGGCCCAAGCGACGAGCGCTGCAACACCCAGAACAAAAGCACAACGTTCCAAACAACCAGAACCTTCTAGAGTACAACAGGAATTTCTAAAGTACAACAGGAAGTTCTAAAGTACAACCGGAAGTTCTAAACACCCAGAACAAAAGCACAAAGTTCCAAACAACCAGAACCTTCTAGAGTACAACAGGAAGTTCTAAAGTAAAACCGGAAGTTCTAAAGTACAACAGAACAAAAGCACAATGTTCCAAACAACCAGAACATTCTAATGTGCGACGGAGTACTATAATAAAGTACATGTACACAGCATGTTGGAGAACTCTGACCCGTTTCTCTCGGGCTCGAGGTCTCAGAGGTTTGATCACCGAGGTGTCCAGGTCCTGAGAACAATAACAACACACACATAATAAGTACATTATAATATATACTGTATGTATTATAATATATGTGAATATATTAACAGTGATAACTCACGACGTCGTCGTCGGTGCGGTCGTAGCTGATGTCGGAGTGGGACAGGAAGGACGACTCGTCCACCACGCGCAGCCTGAACATCAAGAACACGTTCTTTATTACGAATCACTCTATAATAGATGTATTAGTGGTTAGGGTTAGCCTTAGATAGGTTTGATGGGTTTGATGGGTTCGATGGATTAGATGGGTTCGATGGATTAGATGGGTTCGATAGATTAGATGGGTTGGATGGGTTAGATAGATTAGATGGGTTAGATGGATTCGATGGGTTGGATGGGTTGGATGGGTTCGATGGATTAGATGGGTTCGATGGATTAGATGGGTTCGATAGATTAGATGGGTTGGATGGGTTAGATAGATTAGATGGGTTAGATGGATTCGATGGGTTGGATGGGTTGGATGGGTTAGATGAATTAGATGGGTTCGATAGATTAGATGGGTTCGATGGATTAGATGGGTTCGATGGATTAGATGGGTTCGATTGATTAGATGGGTTCGATGGATTAGATGGGTTCGATGGATTAGATAGATTAGATGGGTTGGATGGGTTCGATGGATTAGATGGGTTGGATGGGTTAGATAGATTAGATGGGTTAGATGGATTCGATGGGTTCGATGGATTCGATGGGTTCGATGGATTAGATGGGTTCGATGGATTAGATGGGTTCGATGGATTAGATGGGTTCGATGGATTAGATGGGTTAGATGAATTAGATGGGTTGGATGGGTTAGATAGATTAGATGGGTTGGATGGGTTCGATGGATTAGATGGGTTGGATGGGTTAGATAGATTAGATGGGTTAGATGGATTCGATGGGTTCGATGGATTAGATGGGTTCGATGGATTAGATGGATTAGATGGGTTCGATGGATTAGATGGGTTCGAAGGATTAGATGGGTTCGATGGATTAGATGGGTTGGATGGGTTAGATGGATTCGATGGGATGGATGGGTTGGATGGGTTAGATGAATTAGATGGGTTAGATGGGTTAGATGCAGGGACGTCACAGGTACGGGCTAATGTTGCCCGGGCAACGGCCCGTTTGGCCTTTTTGGCTGACCTGCCCCTCTGGAGAGAGCGAGAGTTTGTTTTTCTTTTTTCTGTTGTGGCCGAATCAACATGATGAGCCCACAATTAGTATTGTAGCGTCTCGCTGCGGGAAACACACTTTGTCAGCGCTGTCATCTGCCGGTGCGTTAAGACCATCTCAGTGTCGGATTTTGGAAACTTGATTTTGAGTTGTCTCATGGCGCAGTTAGGGTATAAAGGACAAACCAGGGGACTTTACTTCCTCTTGATACCGTCGGTTATTTTAAAAGAACACCTAAATATAGCCTACTTGTTGTTTTTGTGCTTCTGTCTTTCTGTGTCTTCTCATCTGTAAACTCCCTCAACGGGCCGCTCGCTCTCTTTTCTTGATCGCCCTCTCACGGGTGAACAGTTCAATGTCCCGCTTCATTGTAGGATTTCTGCCATGTCTCTAATTTAGTTTGACCATCTCCGTTATTAAGTTATGGAATACTAAATAAATAAGTAATTAGATACCTTACCGTCACTGCGCAAAGAATGATAAGAATAAGAATAATGCGTCTTGAACTGGTTTCATTAATTAGTGAGTTAATTTAACGTAATTAGTTAGAGGCCCTATTTTATCAGTATGTCTGGACTGCACAGAAGTTACAATGGTCAAACTACATTAGAACATAATTGTCCTCATTTTGTCTTTAATAGTTACTAACACTAGATATTTTAATGAGATATGGACCACACAACAAAAAATGTCCATGGTTTTAATTTAAAATCAAGTCACTGAATGCAAGTAGTGGCCTTAGTTTATTTTGTTATGAGATGATAATGTGAATTACTTTTTCCAGTTTAGAGCAATAGCCCCTCCAAATGTCTGTGCACGTCCCTGATTAGATGTATTAGATGGATTAGATGGATTAGATGGATTAGGGTTAGCCTGGATGGATTAGATGGATTAGATGTATTAGAGTTAGCCTGGATGTATTAGATGGATTAGATGGATTAGATGGATTAGATGGATTAGATGGATTAGGGTTAGCCTGGATGGATTAGATGGATTAGATGGATTAGATGGATTAGGGTTAGCCTGGATGGATTAGATGGATTAGATGGATTAGGGTTAGCCTGGATGGATTAGATGGATTAGATGTATTAGAGTTAGCCTGGATGTATTAGATGGATTAGATGGATTAGATGGATTAGATGGATTAGATGGATTAGGGTTAGCCTGGATGGATTAGATGGATTAGATGGATTAGATGGATTAGGGTTAGCCTGGATGGATTAGATGGATTAGATGGATTAGGGTTAGCCTGGATGGATTAGATGGATTAGATGTATTAGAGTTAGCCTGGATGTATTAGATGGATTAGATGGATTAGATGGATTAGATGGATTAGATGGATTAGGGTTAGCCTGGATGGATTAGATGGATTAGATGGATTAGATGGATTAGGGTTAGCCTGGATGGATTAGATGGATTAGATGGATTAGGGTTAGCCTGGATGGATTAGATGGATTAGATGTATTAGGGTTAGCCTGGATGGATTAGATGGATTAGATGGATTAGATGGATTAGGGTTAGCCTGGATGGATTAGATGGATTAGATGGATTAGGGTTAGCCTGGATGGATTAGATTGATTAGATGTATTAGGGTTAGCCTAGATGGATTAGATGGATTAGCCTAGATGGATTAGAGTTAGCCTGGATGGATTAGATGGATTAGGGTTAGCCTAGATGGATTAGAGTTAGCTTGGATGGATTAGAGTTAGCCTAGATGGATTAGATCAGGGGTTCTCAAAGTTTTGATGAGTGAGGGCCAATTTAGGTACCCAATATTGGATTGAGGGCCGCCCAAGAAAAAACGGAACACAAAATTCCAAAACACATATTTTCTTTCACACACACACACACACACACACACACACACACACACACACACACACACACACACACACACACACACACACACACACACACACACACACACACACACACACACACACACACACACACACACACACACACACACACACACACACACACACACACACACACACACACACACACACACACACACACACACACACACACACACACACACACACACACACACACACACACACACACACACACACACACACACACACACAGAGAGAGAGTATTGCGCTGGAGTTAGTGATATGCTGTGGATTTCCTGTCTTATCAGCAGGGCCCTGTTTCAGAACCAATTCCAGCTACTCAAGCACCACAGGATAGTCTCTGCAAGACAAATACAGAGAGGGGGGAGGGGGGAGGGAGAGAAAGAGACTTTTAAAATAGAAGCTTACCAAAGACCACAATAACACAGTATTCATCATCATCATTGTTATTATTATTGTTGTTGTATTTGTAACACAAATCGGCTATTATTGCCTGTCATCAACATACCTTTTCCTACTTTGAATGGGATTTATGGTGCTGTCGTCTGTTGGCTACTATTCCTTTGATGTCCGGTTCCATCTCCGTTGTTGCTATACGAAGGACAGCATGTAGATGGGCATCCGTCAGCCTGGATCTCAGCTGGGATTTGTTGATGGCCATGGTGGAGAAGGTTTTCTCACAAATGTATGTGCTTCCGAACAGAGAGGCCATTCTGATGGCATGTTGGCGAAGTGCAGGGTACGTAGATGGGGAAAGTCCTTTGTAGAACTCGATGAGATTCTTGTCTCGATATGCTGCTCTGGCCTCAGAGCTCTCCTGCAGGTCGATGAGCTCGAACTGCATTTCTGCAGGCTCTTCTTCGGGTGCACATGTGAAGGGATCTTGGAATAGGTTGAATGACTTCTCGTGGTCACTGAAGTCCGAGAAGCGGTGGTGGAATTCCTCTTGGAGTTTTTCCATGAGGTTGTGGTTCTTGTCTGAACACAGGTGATGTAAAACGTCACATTCACCTGCGAGCACCTTGCAGGCGGGGAAATGGGTTAGATCCCCCTCTCTGAGCTGTCCCTGCACTAGTTGAAGTTTTCGCTGGAAAGCTTTGACGCTTTCAAACAATGTGGAAATGAGCTTCACATTGAGATCGCTGAGAAAGGTGTTCAGGTCAACAAGGAACGCTAGGTCACAAAGCCATTCAGTGTCACTTAACTGTGGCAGATCTTGTCCTTTTGATTGCATGAACTCAGCGATTTCTTTCCTCAAATTAAAAAAACGCTTCAGTGCTGCACCTCTGCTCAGCCACCTGACAGCAGTGAAGTATATGACGTCACCAAATTCAGCCTCTGATTGCACCAAAAAAGTTTTGAATTGACGGTGATTCAGACCTCTGGACTTTATGAAATTCACTGTCTTGACAACAATGTCCATGACATGTTTCATTTCAAGCGTATGAGCAGCAAGGGCTTCTTGGTGAATTATGCAGTGATATTTGATTAGGTTCTCACCTCCGTTATTGGCCACTTTGTCGCTGAGCAAAGAGACAGCGCCCCTGAGGTAAAACGAAGTAAGCGTTGCTCCATTTCTCCTGGAACTTCCTTTTCTCCTCACTGACAAAACGTTTTTTACGCGACGGCCCTGGCTCCTCCATCTCGCTTACACAACGAAAACTTCCAACAAATTTTGTTTCCGCTGTTCACGTGAACACTTTGCCGCCTTTGGGACGTGCATCCAATCAGGGAGTGAGTTTGGGGATGCTCGCGCTGGGGGTATTCAGTGGAAATAACAGTGTGCCTGAGTGTGGACGTTGGGAGAGACAGCTTGTTGTTTTATTATTGTATAACCGGACTTTTGTGTGCGTTCATATACTTAACCACACACGCAAACACACACACTCTTTCTCTGCCGTTACATAGCAGACACTACTTTATCTGTCAAGTTGTCTCCGATGCCACCACAACTTCCTGTCAAACACGTTATCTCACCTTCAAAATAAAAGCATGCAAACGGAACTGGAAGTTAACCTAAATTAAATCCAAAATACACATAAAACTACAACGAAGGCAACAAAAACAATGCAACATCTCCTTCAGTCTCAGAGGACACAAAGTTGGGTTATCTACAGACAGTGACTAGCTAAAATCGCTAGCTAACTCCCGTTTCTGATAACTTACAACAGATTTTCCGCTTAACTGCAACTCGCGAGATTTGCGAGATTCAGGTTACCAAATAAGGAGTGAGAGTGACGCGTAGAGGAACCGGAAGCTGCGCTAGCCTCCGGTGGCTACCATAATGCTATCATTTAGTTTCTCCGATTTTTGCACAAAAATGGATTGATGGACCATCAATAAATAAGCCATGCCTGCTTCATGTATGGAAGAGGACCAGCGCCTCAAGAAAGCAATCATATCATCAGGTGTGGTCTCTAACATTTATAAATTATTATCTAGGGCTGCCCCGAATACCTATTCTCCTGTCCAACTGTCCTGGGAGCATACCTTGAATATCTCTCTGTCTGCTTTGCAATGGAACTCCATTTGGCAGTCAGCTATGTTCTCTTCTAAATGTGTAAGACTCAGGATCATACAGTTCAAAATTCTCAATAGAGCTTACATCACCCCTGTTACAAAATCCAAGATGGACAATAAACACAGAGATGTATGCTGGCATGAATGTGGCAAGCAAGGTACATTGTTGCACCTACTCTGGGAATGCCCAGCGGTAAAAAAACTTTGGTCAGAAGTAATATCCTTATTGTCTGAATCTTTAAAAGTTAATTTAAATTAGCCACAAAAAGACTCATCCTATTAAACTGGAAGGAACGCAAACCAGCCTGCTTTACTAGGGACTCATGGCTGAGGGAGTATCTGGACCTACTGAACATGGAGCGTGCAGCTTCTCTGCTGGGGGATTTTGAGGGGAGACAGGAGGATTGCGGTTCACTGTCCGCAGCTCTCCTATCTAACCCTGTCAATATGGCATCTCCTGTGTAATGTATAATGTATTGTGTATGTAATGTCCTGTGTATGTCACAATCAGCTGTCTTAGGAAGTCATCCTTGCATCCACCCCCCTCCCCCGTTACGTTTTGTTTAGTTGTTTGTTGTTACATGTTTTGATGTACGGTTTGTTATCTGGAGCAATGTCTGTTAAAAAAAATTAAAAAAAAATAAAAAAGAATAATAATAATAATTTTACTGTACTTGGGGTTTAACAGGTTAACTATCGCGGGCCGCCAGAAACATTTCCGAGGGCCGCCATTGGCCCGCGGGCCGCACTTTGAGAACCCCTGGATTAGATGGATTAGATGTATTAGGGTTAGCCTGGATGGATTAGGGTTAGCCTGGATGGATTAGATGGATTAGGGTTAGCCTGGATGGATTAGATGGATTAGGGTTAGCCTGGATGGATTAGATGGATTAGGGTTAGCCTGGATGGATTAGATGGATTAGTCACCGCCTGGTGGTCCGGTGCAGCGTGGTGTTTCCCGCTTTGTGCTCGAAGGTCGCCAGCAGAGACTTCTGCTCAGCGTTCAGACCGGCCGACGTCTTGCTGTCCTGAACCAGGATATCACACATCAGCTGCATCTGCCGCTGCTGCATCATGGGAGAAAACACACTGCATCATGGGAGAAAATAATTACTGCATCATGGGGGTGTCGCTACCCGATCTGCAGCTCTGCCCGATCTGCAGTGCGCATGTGCGAGATGATCCGCCATATTGGACAACTCCGGACGGCAACCCAAGTAGGACACTTGACACAGTGGCTTTTGGCAAAGCTCAAAAAGAAAACTCGAGAGGGATGAGTTATTGTTATTACAGCGTGACTTCACTTTTATTTAACAACTCTTTTTATTGGGTTCTTTTATTTGGGGTTCAGTTCATTGTCAGAATAAGTGAGAAATGAATTGAACTTCTGTTAGACAGCTATCATACTGAATCCATATTTACTGTGAATGTATGCAAACATGTATGGCATATAGCTGTCTGGGAGAAAACATACTGCGTCATGGGAGAAAACACACTGCATCATGGGAGAAAACACTGCTGCATCATGGGAGAAAACACTGCTGCATCATGGGAGAAAACACTGCTGCATCATGGGAGAAAACACACTGTATCATGGGAGAAAACACACTAGAGGCTTCTCAATACTCAAATTTCCCCTCCTCGACTCCTCGGTCCTCCGGTAGTGACCCGGAAATGAATTTCAGCGCGCCATGTTGAAGGCAGGGCTCGAGCTTAAGGACGTCCCGTCGTCGATAAAAATAGTGTCAGGGAGGATAAAAAATAATTTTGGGACGAATTTGGGACGAGAGTTAAAATAAAAATACCCTGCTAACTCTACTACAAACGGCGATGAAAATGAAATCGATTGCACGTTGTGTGTAGCACACAGTTATTAAACCTCCTTGTCAACATAAACACACAAAACATTTAGCCACACACACACACACACACACACACACACACACACACACACACACACACACACACACACACACACACACACACACACACACACACACACACACACACACACACACACACACACACACACACACACACACACACACACACACACACACACACACACACACACACACACACACACACACACACACACACACGGCAGTGCCCGCAAATTCCTGGCCCGCAAATTCGCGGGTCTATCTACAGTAGGCTAGGTACTGAGTGTGTGTATATCCCGTGGAGGAATTCTGAAATGTTTTACCGTTACATCACAAAAACGCACAGCAGAACCAGACCCTGGAGCGCCGGCCTCTTTATTTACTTACTCCTCTTCATCCCTTATGGGTAATAAGGCTGAGATGAGAACCCTCCATCGTATTTAGTCCTTAGCAATATGCTGCGCCTCTCCCCATGTAGGGGTGGGTACCGAGCCCCCGGTATTAAACGGTCCCCGGGCCGGAATTATTAAAGACAGTGGTAACGTTAAGCTCCGACGTCATCTGACTTTTTATCGGTACTGGAGACATTTAAAAAAAATATGTCATATGTAGTATTGCTACATAAACATTATATCGCAGTTTTAGTTTATCCAACTCCGTTTCTAATATGCAATAAGACTACAACATGCGCCCATGATGTATTTTCGAGCTTTCCAATCCAGACGAGATCTCTCTCTCCCGTCTGTGTGCGAGGGGGCGGGGCAGTTTGTAAAGGTCTCCTGACTGTGTTACAGACTGTCCTCCTGGTTAGTGGTTACTCTGGGTTCTGTCTTCAGGACAGACTGTTGGATTTTTTTGTTAATTGGATGGGACTTGATTTGATTCAATATTAGAGTAATTTTCTCGTTTGTGTGTTTGTTTAAATATATTTGGCCTTTGTCATGTGATTGACTGATTTACTCAAATAAAAAGGTTGATGAATTATCATCTAATGATTTGTATGATGTTTTATTTATGTTAAAGGTCACTTTGAATGATTTTAACCAATGATAAGTAGTAGAAAAACTAATATTTTAAATTCGGGACGGTCCACATTAATTTCGGGACGGCTTAGATTGTATTTCGGGACGGTTCCGGGATGATGGTGAAAAAAAGTTAGTCGAGAGCCCTGGTTGAAGGACATCTAATTTCTCTAAATGCACTTCGAAGACCGAGCATCGAGCGTTGAGAAGGCTCTCTGGAGGAGCTATGAGAGAGGAGAGAGGAGAGAGGAGAGAGGACGCTCTCTGGAGGAGCTCTAACCGAGGAGAGAGGAGAGAGGAGGCTCTCTGGAGGAGCTATAACAGAGGATACACTGATGGTTCCTCCACGGATGCATTTCCGGGAACGGTGGAGGCGTGACGCACGGCTGGACTGATCTCAGCCAATCACAGCTCTGCATGCATCGTCTGGATATTACTTTAGTAACTGCTTTCATCACGATGTTTCCAGAGAGAACAGCTGAGAGGTCCGTGCAGAAAGCAGAGCAGTGTGTATAATATATATCACTCAGTGTAACAGACCTACTCTCTGTCTCTGCTTTAGTTTAGTAGATATCTACAAACAAAGAGTCCAGATGATTCTAAAACCAGTTAGTGCTTCACAAAATAAAATACACAACGGCTGTGTGTGTGTGTGTGTGGTACAGTGTGTGTGTGTGTGTGTGGTACAGTGTGTGTGTGTGTGTGTGTGTGGTACAGTGTGTGTGTGTTGTACAGTGTGTGTGTATGTGTGTGTGGTACAGTGTGTGTGTGTGTGTGGTACAGTGTGTGTGTGTGTGTTGTACAGTGTGTGTATGTTTGTGTGTGTGTGTGTGTGTGGTACAGTGTGTGTGTGTTGTACAGTGTTTAGGTGTGTGTGTGTGGTACAGTGTGTGTGTGTGTGTGTGTGTGTGTGTGTGTGTGTGTGGTACAGTGTGTGTGGTACAGTGTGTGTGTGTGTGTGTGTGTGTGTGGTACAGTGTGTGTGTGTGTGTGTTGTACAGTGTGTGTGTGTGTGTGTGTGTGTGTGTGTGTGTGTGGTACAGTGTGTGTGTTGTACAGTGTGTGTGTGTGTGTGTGTGTGTGTTGTACAGTGTGTGTGTGTGTGTGTGTGTGTGTGTGGTACAGTGTGTGTGTGTGTGTGTGTGTGGTACAGTGTGTGTGTGTGGTACAGTGTGTGTGTGTGTGTGTGTGTGTTGTACAGTGTGTGTGTGTGTGTGTGTGTGGTACAGTGTGTGTGTGTGTGTGGTACAGTGTGTGTGTGTGTGTGGTACAGTGTGTGTGTGTGTGTGTGTGTGTGTGTGTGGTACAGTGTGTGTGTGTGTGTGTTGTACAGTGTGTGTGTGTGTGTTGTACAGTGTGTGCGTGTGTGTGTTTGTGTGTGTGGTACAGTGTGTGTGTGTGTGGTACAGTGTGTGTGTGTTGTACAGTGTGTTTGTGTTGTACAGTGTGTGTGTGTGTGTTGTACAGTGTGTGTGGTACAATCTGTGTGTGTGTGTGTGTGTTGTACAGTGTGTGTGTGTGTGTTGTACAGTGTGTGTGGTACAGTGTGTGTGTGTGTGTGGTGTACAGTGTGTGTGTGTTGTACAGTGTGTGTGGTACAGTGTGTGTGTGTGGGTGTTGTACAGTGTGTGTGTGTGTGTGTGTGTGTGTGTGTGTGTGTGTGTGGTACAGTGTGTGTGGTACAGTGTGTGTGTGTGTGTGTTGTACAGTGTGTGTGTGTGTGTGTGTGTGTGTGTGTTGTACAGTGTGTGTGTGTGTGTGTGTGTGTGTGTTGTACAGTGTGTTGTACAGTGTGTGTGTGTGTGTGTGTGTGTGTGTGTGTGTGTGTGTGTGTGTGGTACAGTGTGTGTGTGTGTTGTACAGTGTGTGTGTGTGTGTGTGTGTTGTACAGTGTGTGTGTGTGTGTGTTGTACAGTGTGTGCGTAGATGCAGCGGACAGACGGGTCTCAGTTGGTTTGGTGTCCTCTGCTTACTTTTTATACTTGTAAATAAAACTTTTGGCCCGTAATTTCAATTCCCCATTTCAGCGATCAGAGAGAGGGGGGATATATCCAGTCTCTGATTGTGTTACATTATTATGAGAGTGCTCTCATACTTTAAATTGTATATATTTATATAAATATATTTGTGTGTGTGTGTCCGCATCTGTAGCCTGTTATTGTCTCATTATACCGCACTCTCAATGAATTCAAAGTAAATATGTTGGGGAACAATGTTCAGCTGATCTAACAGAGATTATAAAATAGAGTGCTATGACAAAACACTCGACAGCTGATGCAGCTGTTGCCACGTCATAATGAACGGACGTCTCTTTAATACGACCGCTCAGAGGAGAGGAGTTCTCATTTCTTTAAACGTCTGCTGCTTCCCCTCCTCTCTCCTCGGTTCCCCTCCTCAGTCCTCCACTCGCCACTGGTGTGTGTACCAGGTAGTGTGTGCTTGTGCCAGGTAGTGTGTGTGTGTGTGTCCCAGGTGGTGTGTGTGTGTGTGTGTGTGTGTGCCAGGTAGTGTGTGTGTATGTCCCAGGTGGTGTGTGTGTGTGTGTGTGTGTGTGTGTGTGTGTGTGTGTGTGTGTGTGTGTGTGTGTGTGTGTGTGCGCCAGGTAGTGTGTGTGTGTGTGTCCCAGGTGGTGTGTGTGTGTGTGTGTCCCAGGTGGTGTGTGTGTGTGTGTGTGTGTGTGTGTGTGTGTGTGTGTGTGTGTGTGTGTGTGTGTGTGTGTGTACCAGGTAGTGGTAGTCCCTCTCTATCCTGCAGCGCTTCCTCAGCTCGACGTCCAGCTGGTTCCTGGAGTGTTTGAGCTGCACCTCGCTCCTCAGCAGCTGCTCCTTGGTGTGTTTGAGCAGCAGCTCGTGCTCCTGGAGCTGCAGCTCAGCATTCAGCCAGCGCTGCCGTCCGGCCTCCAGCCCGCGCACCACCGCTACTAACTCTGTGACAACAATATATTCATATATATATATATATATGTATATATATATATGATAAACTCTATATATATATATACACACACATACATAACTATATATGAATAAATATATAGTCACCTTGCTCGCTGCTCCTCACGTTCTCCTCCACAGAGATCCTCTGCAGAGCCAGAGACAGAACCTCCTCCAGCAGCTGACGCTCCCCCATCACGCTCTTATTCTGAAGGGCTGCTCCACACTTCCTGTTACAGCAGCTGTTAAACTGTTAACCCTTTAAGTAACTAATGTCAGATATATATATAGTAATATTTAATAAACATGTTGGTCTTAATCTTTAGAATAAATCAGGCTTTAAATAAGAACTTGATATCATTTATATTTTTAAAATGTAATTATGTATATATTTAAAGTCAAGTTTGGATCTCAGTAGAGACAGAGACTGTTTCCTGTAATTTCAGGCTGGATACTCGTTTGAACCGGACACCTGTGCAGGTGACGCTCGTTCCGCGATAACAACAAACAGCGCGTGCAGTTTCAGGAGGAGCACGCGGCTCTGAGAGCTCGCGCTGTGTCTCGCGGCTCACCTGCACAGGTAACAGCCGCTTGATCTCTGAGAGGATCCATTGAATAATTAACACGAGACTCACCTCCACGTGCAGCTCCTCTCACCAGCTGCTCTCTGCGATCACGTGACCTCCTCATCTTCTTCTCTGGTTTTTAAAGTGAATGTAAACAAACCTCTGTACCCCCCCCACCAGCAGCGTCACACGGACCGCTCAGTGTTTACTAAACTACTTTAAATACTTTATCAAAGTATATAGATACTTCTTCATCTCAATCATAACGATCAGAGGAGGACATAAAGCAGCAATACTGCAGTGTAGAAGTACTCTGTAAAAGTACTGCGTTCATAAAGTACTAAAAGTAAAAGTACTCCAGATTATCTCTGTTATTTATTCAGATGATCAAGAATCAAGGTTTTTATTGGTCATGCTGCAGAGACGTGTTGCGGCTCGCCTCGAAAGTAGACGAGAATAGCCGATCGCAGCCGGGGGAGGTCTCAAAAAGCTCGCATGAAGTCGGACAGCTCCGAATCGGATTCTTCTTCTTCTTCTTCTCTCGGTTTTTTGGCGGATTGCAAACAACTTTAAGGTGCATACCGCCAACTCCGTTGTCTGGTGGGGGAGGCAGTGTTTTCAGGTGTTCTCAGGTGCTCTCAGGTGCTCCCATGTGTTCTCGTGGGGGGGGGGGGGGGGGGGGGGGGGGGGGGGGGAAGCGTTCTCATGTATTCTCGTGGGGGGGGGGGCAGTGTTCTCAGGTGAGCTCAGGGTCATGTAACATTATGCTTGTTGTTTATGTTTCTTATCAATAACAGGAGGTCTCACTCTGATGGGTTTTTCTTCACAGTTTATTCATACAGCTCAGTTAACACTAAAACAATATTAACAACAACACCAGATTCACCGTCACCATGGAAACGTGTCTTAGAGGACTAAACCCTTCAGAGACACGGCGTTACCATAGCAACACACTGGAGCCAACATGGCCGACAGCGAAGCTCACGATCTTTGACGCTGCAGATACAAAACCTTCGGGGGGGTCATACAGGGGTCACCATAGCTCATACAGGGGTCAGAGGTCCTACAGGTGGATCATACAGGGGTCACCATAGGTCATACAGGGGTCAGAGGTCAAATGGGGGGGGGGGGGGGTCAGCTACCTGCAGGCTGCACCTGGATTATTTTTTAGCACCGTTTATTTGTATTCATGTTCCAGCAGTCAGAAGAGTTTCAGTATAAAAATTATAAATATGAAAGTAGGTCAGAGCAGCAGAGGTACGAGAGTACACAGGTCGTATATTATAAAGGACTAACAGGTTTTAGTAACACCATATACAAGTACACAGGTAGTATATTATAAAGGACTAACAGGTATTAATAACACCATATACAAGTACACAGGTAGTATATTATAAAGGACTAGCAGGTATTAGTAACTCCATATACAAGTACACAGGTAGTATATTATAAAGGAGTAATAGGTATTAGTAATACTCAGTGATACTCAGTGATTCTCAGTGATACTCAGTGATACTCAGTGATTCTCAGTGATTCTCAGTGATACTCAGTAATGCAGTATCCTGGTAGTTATTTTCTACCCGCTGGGTTTCCAGATGAACAGGGAGTACTGGCAGTATTCATTCAGGTACTTATACTATTAATAGTTATGCTACTACTACTACTACATGTATCAGAGCACAGTGGGGTTAGGGGACAGGATGCAGTTTGATGAGTACATGTACACAGCATGCCTTGAGAAAAACACCAACAACTGTAAGTACTAGTTAAAGTACCATTATTGTAGGATTGAGTACTACTGCTGGAGAAGTACAGTATGTGTAGGATTCAGTACACAGTTAATGAGGAGTGTAGCAGTATTTGTAGAGGTGTTTTTGGGTTCAGTGGTATTTAAAGTACCACAGTTACAATAGGCGCTTTCACACCGCAGTACTTTTCCCCCAAAGGTTCATGAGAACTTAGTTCATCAGAACTCTTTAGTTCTGATGAACTAAGTACAGATCGCGTTCACACTGGAATAAGTTCCTGGGGGAGGATTAGGCAAATGAAGCCGCTGACGTCACTTCTTCTTCTGCTTCGGGTTTACTGGCAGGCCGCAAACAACTTCACTTCGTATACTGCTGCCCGAAGTCCCCGGAGTTGGGGAAGGCTTCAGTAGAAGCTTACTGAAGCCTTCCGAGTAAATCTCCTGAACGCCGACACCTCCTCATCTCCACCGCTACCATGTTTTATTTTGTGTTGCCATAAATTAGTCTCTCTGCGTTTCTGCGCTGGGCTAAAGCTAATAATGCTAATAATGAGGAAATAAAATGGCGGCTTCACAAAACCTTTTTTGAGTTTTACGGGGCGTGGTTTGCAATCCGCCCAGCCAATCAGAAATATAGCTCTTTTCTCACAAGAGAGCCGCATGAGAGTCCCTGCTCTCTAAAGGGACGGGAAAGGGGTTAAAAAGGTTCTAATGAAATAATTTTTGTTCCGGCTCTTTTTGGTGTGAACGCGACATTTCGGAATTATATCGGAACTAAAGTGGGAAAAGTACTGTGGTGTGAACGCGGCTTATGTTTACTACTACTGTACATGAGAGGTTGTTGTAGTATTAGTTTAGGGATGTAGTACTACATATATCTTTAGTATTAGTTGAAGTACTTCTCCAGAAGGGTTAAGTAGCAGTTGGAAGGAGTACTTTTTGAAGTATTTTATCAGGAGGTCCAGTCAGTACTACTTGAAGTATACTGACTGCAGGGTTCAGTGTGTTGTTCACTCTAAGATAAGGAGGAGAAGGAGGAGCGTCCGCCGGGAGGAGCCACGACTCTCTGGGAGGAGCGCAGAGGGAGGTGGTCGTCTACCTGACCCCCTGTGGAGAGGAAAACAGCCGTGAGTGTGTGTGTGTGTGTGTGTGAGCGTGTCTGTGTGTTAGCGTTTGTGTGTGTGTGTTAGCGTGTGTGTGTGTGTGTTAGCATTTGTGTGTGTGTCTGTTACTCTACCTGCCAGTGTGAATCCGGATTGGTGGAGATTTCGGAGGCTGGTCTGGGTCTTCGGGCAGGGCGGCCCCCTGGTGGTCGGAGTGGGTGGGACCGATTTAGTCATGCCGATGACATTATGGACCGGACCATCATAGTTTCCACGGGGGACGCCGCGGGCCTCCGCCATCTGAGACCAGGAGACAAAATATCCATGGTCAGTTTTTTTCCGCTGACAGCTAGTTATAGAGATAACTAGTTAACCAACCGACAACTAGTCAGTCTGCAGGGAAGGTCGCTTGCTAACCAGTAGGTAAAGGTACTAGTTACCCCACAAGTTAACAGAACTGGGGCGAAGCCTGCGAGCTAGTTCAGGCAGTCAACTTGAGCACCAATTAAACAATTACACTTGACAAGCCTCGTCCCTCTAACAATCACGTTCTCCCAAACCTGCCGCTCTATTTAAAGTGGACCTATTATGCAAAATGCACCTTTGTACGTCTTTTATACATGAACATGTGTCCCCGGTATGTCAGGGAACTCACCAAGTGTCAGAAAAAACCCTCTCTCTTTTCCTCAATACCCAAATCTCTAAAAACGGGGCTGCAACGGATCTGATACAGACTGATCCAGATTTGAATTATTCACAGAAGTGGTGCTCCGCTTAGTGGTCAACTCTTCACCTATCAGGGGGTTGGGCCACGGCCGGCCATTGCCGCTCGAAAGCGCTGGAGAGGCTGTAGTACATATGCCAGGCCTGTAAGTGGCGCTGTAGTCTGCCACAAAAGCAGCGAAGAAGACTTCCCTTGCATGGTTGCCATGGTTGCCCTTCTGCTTATTCTCCGCTGTGGCTCTTTTTCTCCCTCCCCGAGGCAAGCGTTTGCTCCTGCTGCTGTAATTCAATGCAATCCCTCCCCGTCAAGGCAAGCACTGTAATTATCTCCGGTTAGTCCACCAGCAGATGACAAACACCCACCTCTCCGCCTCTTCCAAGGGATGAGGGGACCGTGCGGCAGAGTTTCAGTTAGATTTTTTATCGCCGGTCAACATGTCCATTAAAGTTCAAATCTTCCGGACAAAATTGTGCCGGTCAAAGGTCGTCTTTGTTATTTATTGAGCTTTAAAACAAATAATGACTCTATATAATCATATATAAGAATAAAACATGGAGGACGGAGCCTCTCTTTTCCTTCCCCTCTTCTGACAGCCCAGCAGCTGATCAGAGCATGCTCCCCTCTCCTGCAGGGGGGCATGGTCAGCTGCAGGGGACGTGGTCAGCTGCAGCTCACAGAATCAGCCCCCTGCAAAAACAGGGCTGGAAAGAGCGAAATGAGGCATGGCTAAAATGCATGATCTGTTTGGTATTTTGAAAAAAAAACTATATTTATATACTTTATATAGGTATGGACCTACAATATATTGTTCAAATATAGCATGATAGGTCCACTTTAAGCTGCCAGATCTGCTGCCTCTGCCTCGCTAACGCTAATGCTGCTGCTAATGCTGCTAATGTTGTTCCTGCTGCGTTAACAAACCTGTAGGTAATGTAACTAGTACACCTGTAGGTAATGTAACTAGTTCACCTGTAAATAAAGTTACTAGTTAACCTTTAGGTAATGTAACTAGTTAACCTGTAGGTAATGTAACTAGTACACATGTAGGTAATGTAACTAGTTCACCTGTAGGTAATGTAACTAGTTAACCTGTAGGTAATGTAACTAGTACACATGTAGGTAATGTAACTAGTTCACCTATAGGTAATGTAACTAGTTAACCTGTAGATAATAGAATATAATATAATTTATTTATTTATTGTCATCGCACCAGGTAAAACAAAAATAATGTAACTACTTAACCTGTAGGTAATTTTAATAGTTCACCTGTAGGTAATGTAACAAGTTCACCTGTAGGTAATGTTACTAGTTAAACTGTAGTTGATGTAACTAATTCACCTGTAGATACAGTTACTAGTTAACCTCTAGGTAATGTAACTAGTTAACCTGTAGGTAATGTTACTAGTTCATCTGTAGGTAATGTTACTAGTTCACCTGTAGGTAATGTTACTAGTTAACCTGTAGGTAATGTAACGAGTTCACTTGTAGGTAATGTTACTAGTTAACCTGTAGTTGATGTAACTAATTCACTTGTAGATACAGTTACTAGTTAACCTCTAGGTAATGTTACTATTTAACCTGTAGGTAATGTTACTAGTTCACCTGTAAGTAATGTTACTAGTTCACCTGTAGGTAATGTTACTAGTTCACCTGTGGGTAATGTAACTAGTTCACCTGTAAGTAATGTTACTAGTTCACCTGTAGGTAATGTTACTAGTTCACCTGTGGGTAATGTAACTAGTTCACCTGTAGGTAATGTAACTAGATAACCTGTAGGTAATGTAACTAGTCCACCTGTAGGTAATGTTACTAGTTCACCTGTAGGTAATGTTACTAGTTAACCTGTAGGTAATGTAACTAGTTCACCTGCAGGTAATGTTACTAGTTCACCTGTAGGTAATGTTACTAGTTAACCTGTAGGTAATGTTACTAGTTCACCTGTAGGTAATGTAACTAGTTCACTTGTAGGTAATGTTACTAGTTCACCTGCAGGTAATGTTACTAGTTAACCTGTAGGTAATGTAACTAGTTCACCTGTAGGTAATGTAACTACTTAACCTGTAGGTAATGTTACTAGTTCACCTGTAGGTAATGTAACTAGTTAAACTGTAGTTGATGTAACTAATTCACCTGTAGATACAGTTACTAGTTAACCTCTAGGTAATGTTACTATTTAACCTGTAGGTAATGTTACTAGTTCACCTGTAAGTAATGTTACTAGTTCACCTGTAGGTAATGTTACTAGTTCACCTGTAGGTAATGTAACTAGTTCACCTGTACGTAATGTAACTAGTTCACCTGTAGATAATAGAATAGAATATCATTTATTTATTGTCATCGCACCAGGTAAAACAAAAATAATGTAACTACTTAACCTGTAGGTAATGTTACTAGTTCACCTGTAGGTAATGTAACTAGTTCACCTCTAGGTAATGTAACTAGTTCACATGTAGGTCATGTTAATAGTTCACCTGTAGGTAGTGTAACTAGTTCACCTGTAGGTAATGTTAATAGTTCACCTGTAGGTAATGTAACTAGTTAACCTGTAGGTAATGTAACTAGTTCACATGTAGGTCATGTTAATAGTTCACCTGTAGGTAATGTAACTAGTTCACATGTAGGTCATGTTAATAGTTCACCTGTAGGTAGTGTAACTAGTTCACCTGTAGGTAATGTTAATAGTTCACCTGTAGGTAATGTAACTACTTAACCTGTAGGTAATGTTACTAGTTCACCTGTAGGTAATGTAACTAGTTCACCTCTAGGTAATGTAACTAGTTCACATGTAGGTCATGTTAATAGTTCAACTGTAGGTAGTGTAACTAGTTCACCTGTAGGTAATGTAGTTAACATGTAGGTAATGTAACTAGTCAACCTGTAGTTGATGTAACTAATTCACCTGTAGATACAGTTACTAGTTAACCTCTAGGTAATGTAACTAGTTCACCTCTAGGTAATGTAACTAGTTCACCTGTAAGTAATGTTACTAGTTCACCTGTAGGTAATGTTACTAGTTCACCTGTAGGTAATGTAACTAGTTCACCTGTACGTAATGTAACTAGTTCACCTGTAGATAATAGAATAGAATATAATTTATTTATTGTCATCGCACCAGGTAAAACAAAAATAATGTAACTACTTAACCTGTAGGTAATGTTACTAGTTCACCTGTAGGTAATGTAACTAGTTCACCTCTAGGTAATGTAACTAGTTCACATGTAGGTCATGTTAATAGTTCACCTGTAGGTAGTGTAACTAGTTCACCTGTAGGTAATGTTAATAGTTCACCTGTAGGTAATGTAACTAGTTAACCTGTAGGTAATGTAACTAGTTCACATGTAGGTCATGTTAATAGTTCACCTGTAGGTAATGTAACTAGTTCACATGTAGGTCATGTTAATAGTTCACCTGTAGGTAGTGTAACTAGTTCACCTGTAGGTAATGTAACTACTTAACCTGTAGGTAATGTTACTAGTTCACCTGTAGGTAATGTAACTAGTTCACCTCTAGGTAATGTAACTAGTTCACATGTAGGTCATGTTAATAGTTCACCTGTAGGTAATGTAACTAGTTCACCTCTAGGTAATGTAACTAGTTCACATGTAGGTCATGTTAATAGTTCACCTGTAGGTAATGTAACTAGTCAACCTGTAGGTAATGTAACTAGTTCACTTGTAGGTAATGTTACTAGTTCACCTGCAGGTAATGTTACTAGTTAACCTGTAGGTAATGTAACTAGTTCACCTGTAGGTAATGTAACTACTTAACCTGTAGGTAATGTTACTAGTTCACCTGTAGGTAATGTAACTAGTTAAACTGTAGTTGATGTAACTAATTCACCTGTAGATACAGTTACTAGTTAACCTCTAGGTAATGTTACTATTTAACCTGTAGGTAATGTTACTAGTTCACCTGTAAGTAATGTTACTAGTTCACCTGTAGGTAATGTTACTAGTTCACCTGTAGGTAATGTAACTAATTCACCTGTAGATACAGTTACTAGTTAACCTCTAGGTAATGTTACTATTTAACCTGTAGGTAATGTTACTAGTTCACCTGTAAGTAATGTTACTAGTTCACCTGTAGGTAATGTTACTAGTTCACCTGTAGGTAATGTAACTAGTTCACCTGTACGTAATGTAACTAGTTCACCTGTAGATAATAGAATAGAATATCATTTATTTATTGTCATCGCACCAGGTAAAACAAAAATAATGTAACTACTTAACCTGTAGGTAATGTTACTAGTTCACCTGTAGGTAATGTAACTAGTTCACCTCTAGGTAATGTAACTAGTTCACATGTAGGTCATGTTAATAGTTCACCTGTAGGTAGTGTAACTAGTTCACCTGTAGGTAATGTTAATAGTTCACCTGTAGGTAATGTAACTAGTTAACCTGTAGGTAATGTAACTAGTTCACATGTAGGTCATGTTAATAGTTCACCTGTAGGTAATGTAACTAGTTCACATGTAGGTCATGTTAATAGTTCACCTGTAGGTAGTGTAACTAGTTCACCTGTAGGTAATGTTAATAGTTCACCTGTAGGTAATGTAACTACTTAACCTGTAGGTAATGTTACTAGTTCACCTGTAGGTAATGTAACTAGTTCACCTCTAGGTAATGTAACTAGTTCACATGTAGGTCATGTTAATAGTTCAACTGTAGGTAGTGTAACTAGTTCACCTGTAGGTAATGTAGTTAACATGTAGGTAATGTAACTAGTCAACCTGTAGTTGATGTAACTAATTCACCTGTAGATACAGTTACTAGTTAACCTCTAGGTAATGTAACTAGTTCACCTCTAGGTAATGTAACTAGTTCACCTGTAAGTAATGTTACTAGTTCACCTGTAGGTAATGTTACTAGTTCACCTGTAGGTAATGTAACTAGTTCACCTGTACGTAATGTAACTAGTTCACCTGTAGATAATAGAATAGAATATAATTTATTTATTGTCATCGCACCAGGTAAAACAAAAATAATGTAACTACTTAACCTGTAGGTAATGTTACTAGTTCACCTGTAGGTAATGTAACTAGTTCACCTCTAGGTAATGTAACTAGTTCACATGTAGGTCATGTTAATAGTTCACCTGTAGGTAGTGTAACTAGTTCACCTGTAGGTAATGTTAATAGTTCACCTGTAGGTAATGTAACTAGTTAACCTGTAGGTAATGTAACTAGTTCACATGTAGGTCATGTTAATAGTTCACCTGTAGGTAATGTAACTAGTTCACATGTAGGTCATGTTAATAGTTCACCTGTAGGTAGTGTAACTAGTTCACCTGTAGGTAATGTTAATAGTTCACCTGTAGGTAATGTAACTACTTAACCTGTAGGTAATGTTACTAGTTCACCTGTAGGTAATGTAACTAGTTCACCTCTAGGTAATGTAACTAGTTCACATGTAGGTCATGTTAATAGTTCACCTGTAGGTAATGTAACTAGTCAACCTGTAGGTAATGTAACTAGTCAACCTGTAGGTAATGTAACTAGTCAAATTGTAGGTAATGTAACTAGTTCACCTGTAGGTAATGTAACTAGTACACCTGTAGGTAATGTAACTAGTACACCTGTAGGTAATGTAAATAGTACACCTGTAGGTAATGTAACTAGTCAAATTGTAGGTAATGTAGCAAGTTAACCTGTAGGTAATGTAACTAGTCAACATGTAACTAGTCAACCTGTAGGTAATGTAGCAAGTTAACCCAGGTAATGGTTAGTTAGGTCACCTTGCTGCGGGCTCTGATCCTCTTGTACACGGTGTCAGGGAACGCCTTCCTGTTTACGAAGCGTCCAGATCCTTCGCTCACGTTCAGCTTCCCGTCCTGAAGAACCACCCGACCCCCGCAGATCACAACAGATGGAACGCCCCGGAACTCTAGACCCTCCAGAATGTTCACATCCAGACTCTGTGAAGAGGAAGAGGAGGTAACACTGATGATGAAGAGGAGGTAACACTGATGATGAAGAGGAGGTAACACTGATGATGAAGAGTTACCAGGTTGTGAGTCTTTGCAGAAACGGTCCGGCTCTCTTTAGGGTTCCAGACGACGAGGTCTGCGTCCGAGCCCACAGCGATCCTCCCTGAACACAAGATGATCCATTACTTATGTCTGAGTGTCATTTTTATTTATCTGAGTATAGATTACTCAGCCTGCTGTTGTCATGGTTACCTTTGCGGGGGTACATGTTGAACAGCTTGGCGGCGTTGGTGCTTGTCACGGCAACAAACTCGTTCTCATCCATCTTCCCCGAGCACTGCAGAGACACACACACTTTATACACACTTTATACACATTACATCACATTTAGCTGAGGCTTTTATCCAGAGAGACTTACAATAAGTGCATTCGACCAACAAAATACAACCTTGAAGAAAACAGAATCATATAAGAACATCAGGTTCCATAGAGCCAAACATTTCAAGTGCTACTCAACTGGCTTTAGATAAGCCAGTCCTTTATTAGTATTAGGGTTGCCAGAAACTGACCATGATCAAAATCGATTATTCGGCAGCCCTGGCGAATAATAATCGATTATTCGATCGCTATTAATAATACAGGCTGTAGCCTGTATTAATAATAATGGCAGCATTGCAATAAATAAATTGTGCGCGCATCGCGCATCTTCAGATAAAGGCCATTGCCTTTATTGCCTATATGCAGGCACTTTAGAAAATAACAAAAAATAAAGCACCATACTGTAGCCTGTATTAATAATAGCAGCATTGAAATACATTCAATAAATAGTCTATTGTGTGTGCGTGCATCTCGCAGAAGTTGAAGTTGATAATGGCTGGCTGTGTTGCGTCTTTCTCTGTAACCTATTTGGCGTGCATCGCACTCAAATGCGAACGCATTTTTGAGGTTGAGCTGTGATAGACCAACGTCTTTTCGCAGAGCTTGCATTTAACTTCCTTTGGACTTGTAAGTTCGAAGTAGTTCCACGAGGAGGAACTCTTTTTACCTAGTTCATCTTTAGTCGCACGTGTGAGGGAGAGGGGGGGGCGGGGTCGGTGTGTAGCGCTGCAGCAGCAGTCTGCTCTGCACGCAGGCTTCATCCAAGTTTACAGTAAAACAAACTGGTGGTGTGACCAATGGCCATTTACAATTATTAATACTATTTATATTATTAGCATTAGTCTATATTTTGGTTGAAACTAAGCCAGAAAAAAAAAAAACATAAATAATAATAAAAAAATATATAAATAAAATCGATTTTTCAAAATAATATTCGATTATGGAGACTGTAATGAATATTCGAATAATCACTGGCATCCCTAATTAGTATATAAGTGCTTTGTTAGTAATTCTATCGCTCGAAGTGGAGTCCAAAGAGATGAGTTTTCAGTCTGCGCCGGAAGATGCTATCTGCTGTCCTCAAATCAAATCAAGTTTTATGTATAAAGCACATTTAAAAGCGATTTTTGGTCGAGCCAAAGTGCTGTACAGTACATGTGATAAAAACACATTACTACAATCACAATAAAAGACAATACATTACAACAGATATAAAAAACACAGGGAAAAGTCAGGAGTCGTGCTCCGCTCTGACTAGAAGGCCAGGGAGAAGAAGTGTGTCTTAAGAGTAGATTTAAAACCCCCAGGGTCTGGGCCGACCTCACATGGAGGGGCAGAGTGTTCCAGAGGGCCAGCTGCTGTGAAGGCTCGATGCCCTCGGGTTTTGAGCCTGGTCTTAGGCACTACCAGCAGCAGCTGGTCAGCAGACCTTAAGGCTCTGCCTGGGGTGTAGAGATGGAGGAGTTCAGCTATGTAGGCAGGAGCCAGCCCATTTAGGGCTTTGAAAACAAATTAAAGGATTTCAATGGGGAGCTCATTCCACCATTTTGGAGCCAGGATAGCAAACCCATGTGTTTTTGCTGATGGGAACTTGGGTCCCCCTCGCAGTGCGGGTGCAGCGAGTTTTTTGGCCGACACACTTTATACACATTTTATATTTTACACACTTTATCTTCTACACCAACCCAGTCTCATGGCATTTCGTGTTATAGTCACGATATTTAATCTATTGATTCGTGTTCACCAACACGATTTTCCCCTTTTTTTCGTGTCACACAGAACGATTTTAAAAGCAATGTATTTCTATTGGTAATGTGTTTCGTGCCTGCAGCACGTCTTTCTGTCCGTTCGGGTCTTGGAAGACCGGAAGCTGTGTGGTTCATAAAAACATGTTCTTACCCAATATCAAGCCACGATTATTGTTTCTATTTTAAATTGTATAATGTCTGACTTTTTTTGTCGTCAGTGAGGAAAAGAAATGGCTCGGAACCTCAGAATACTGTATTATTTAAAATCTTTTTTTCCCTTCTAATTTGTTATTCCTTTCTAAATAACACACAATTATCCTTGTTTTTATTTAATTCCATAATCTCTGGCTTTTTTGGCGTCCGTCAGGAACTGAATTTCAAAATAGAAATAACCGGAAACAGACGTAGCATCCTTGCGATACACAGCCACTGAACTGATTACCCAAGATCCTCAGCTATGGTTTAAGCTCGCTGATTGGATGTTTTAGCCGCAATGCATGTAGGGATATGGTGTTAATGGGATATGAAATCTGAAAAATTTATTTTTTATAAAATAATACTTATTTCCGAGTGTTCTTGCTTTTCTCTTTGAAAGTCATCACATGACGGCATTGTAATACACGGTCCGGCTGCATTACATATTACAGATCTGCCGTAGTTCTTTATTTATAGAGCCCTGATGAGAAGACCTTTGGACAAACTGGAAGAAATGCCGCCGAAACTGAATACTTGACGTGGAAAGTAATAAAAAATCTACAATTAAACAACATCTTCAATTTCTCTTAACACAACACGTCTCCTTGCAGTATCAACACTAATTCGGCCGACTTTTATATTTACACCATAACGGTGCACAGCTGATATAAAAGGACTTGTAGTTTTTAAAGATATTACTGATTTTCTTTGAATATAAGAATGTAAATACTGAGTTTGAAATAGTATAGCAATATGCTGTACTATGTGAAAACATGAATAAAACTACACATCTTCAGATGGTGTACATACATAAGTGTCCTACACTAATAATACAAAGTTATTATGGCTGTGTGTACCTTGTGTGCACCGCCTAGTGGTTAAAGCACGTTATTGAATTATTGTTTTTATGTGTTATATTTGATGAAAAACATATTTAGAGCACATACTTTCATAGGGGGAAAGTAGAAGGTCAATGATAGAAATATAGAATATAAAAAATCAAGAAGATACTGTAAGTGATCTCTACAATAAAACAGTTTAGAGCAGGATGTACAAAGATATTAATATGAGGATGTGCAAAACAGACAAACTAATTAACCTTTATTAACACATTAAAGAATACTTTAGATTAAGGTCTTCTTTCAAATAAGAAAAAAGCTTTGGGGGTATCTACAGATAAATATTAAGCCTGACAAAGTACTTAACGTCTAATATATTGCTTTCCTGTAATGTTAACTATGAAGCACTTATTTTAACTGATATTATACACATTAATGATACTCTTATGTAGATAGTATAAGAAATGTGCAGAATATTACAGTTTAAAGGTGGAGGTATTCACACATATTGATAGATGTCTTGCAGTTGTGGGACTAACACGTTACTGTAACGCGTTACTGTAACGCGTTACTGTAACACGTTACTGTAACGCAACTACTTTTTGTGGTGACTAATAGCGTTACTAGTTACCTATTCCCATTAAGTAACGCCGTTATAGTTACTGCGTTACATTATGTGATGGAACTGAACCGAATCTCCCTGCGGATGTAACTTACAGGCGAATACAGCGATGTCCTCTCACAGCACCATGGAAAAGTGAAAGTGACCAGAGAGGAGTGATGATTGGTTAACGCGGGGTAACATTTCAGGGTAAGCCAATCAGAGGCAGAGTTGGGCGGGTCTTGCCTTATGGGGAAAATACACAGACACACAAACACTTGCTCATGCTAAAACACACACACTCTCTCTCTCTCTCTCTCTCTCTCTCTCTCTCTCTCTCTCTCTCTCTCTCTCTCTCTCTCTCTCTCTCTCTCTCTCTCTCTCTCTCTCTCTCTCTCTCTCTCTCTCTCTCTCTCTCTCTCTCTCTCTCTCTCTCTCTCTCTCTCTCTCTCTCTCTCACACACTCACACACTCACACACACACACACACACACACACACACACACACACACACACACACACACACACACACACACCGGCAACGCCCACCAACAGCACACAATGGCAGATGCAGGTATCAGCGAGAGCAGCAGTGCATTTACAACTTGGAGATATAACACTATTTTCAATTTGTGGGGATAAAGGACGCAAAAAATATTACGGTCAAATGTAAAGTGTGTGCAGGACAGAAAGCATTGTCCACATCGAATAACAGCAATGCCAATCTCCTGAAGCACCTAACTAATGTACATGGGGCTATAAAACTAGTCGCCAAAGACCCCACCGTCTCAACCACCGGCAGTGACCCAGATGGAGCAACACCATCTAAACAGCCAAAAAACGATTTTTTTAAATCGCCACATGTCACCCAGAGTCAACTAAACAGATGGCCAGGTATGTTGTTGAGGACATGCTGCCCATCGCAACGGTCGAGTCTGTTGCCTTCAGAGAACTAGTCAGCAAAAAAACACAAAAAAACTTGTATTTTTATTGTTATTATTTTTAAGGCGAGACACGGCAGGCAAAAACATCGTTTTTCAAGCACTGGTCAATTTTGAGATTTTGTGCTATTTTGATTCTAAAACATGTTTTCTTTCAGGCTTTTGGAAAACTTACAAAATACACAGTTAAGTGTTTATTTTAATATAGTTTGTCTATTTGCGTCAGTAGATTTCTCCTAAATTCACCAAAAGTTAGCATTCTAACGTAACATGAAGTACCGCGACCGCTGTGTGCACCATGTCAACAGAGATATCGTTGGAAAGCTCCGTCTCTCCTGCACAATCTCATCGGATCCAAATATGGTCGTTTCCTTTGCATCAGCAACCAATCGTGAAAGTACAAAAGGGTCTTAAACCAAGAAACGAAATCTCATTGGCTGGTGTCAATTTCTGACAACGTGATTCGTTCAGATGCGTCACGTTGTGTGCTAAAACACTTCCTGGTTAGCTTTCCGCTAGAAATGTAAATCTCAAAATGGCAAAAGAACAGCGAAAAAAAACGTTTACAGAGAAGACGACAACAATTGTTACTTGCACGAAGCAAGGTTATATAAAAAAGAAATGACCCCGAACATGAAATACCTTCACGGAGTGCGTCGAGGCGCAAGCTGTCCTCCAGAGAGCAGGAGGGTTTAGCTCGCGCCTCACTGCAATCTGTAAAGGTCCTTTTCTCAAAATGAGTTTTTTCTCCTACTCTTGAGTTCGAAATCTCAACTTCAGTAGCACGTAGACACACCAAACCTTCCAGTTATATTCCTATCAATATTATGAAGGCTTTTACAGAAGGGTTTGTTCATATATCATTCATAGCCTGAATTATACAACATTGTTTACCTAAAAACATGGCAAAAATTGATATTTTAGGGCTGTTGACAGTATTTTCTGATTTATGGAGTGATAAAAAGAGATATCCCAAATCCCTTCTGTAAAAGCCTTAGAAACTAATATGACTACAAAATGAAACAACCTGGGTTTATCCAAAGTTCAGATTTTGATTCCTGAAATTTGTTAAAATATGCACATATTTAATGAGATAATGGCTCATTTGCATATTCAAACATGTTATCTCAGAAAACTTGTAATACAAAAAACAATTGCCTTATTGTAAGTAATTAACTGGAGAAATTTCTAGCTGATACCTTTAAGTTAAACAAATTACCCCTATTCACCTGGGATGTCTTGCCTTAAAGTAAAGTCACGTGTTACGAGTTACTTTTATAATTTAGTAACTAATAAAGTAACTAGTTACTTTTTTGAGAGCAGAAACAATAACTATTACTAGTTACTTTTTAAAAGTAACTTGCCCAACACTGATGTCTTGTACTGCGCTGTTGAGGAACCTGTGACCCAAGTTTTTTAATTCATTGCATAACTACACCGTAGTTGTTTATATGATATGTCAATAAGCCTTAGAAAAACTTTAAATCTTGAAAGGGATGTGCAAAATAGCCATTATACAGTCTTTAATGAACTATTAGTAGAGAATAACGAGTAATTAATATACTTTATAGAGATCTGCAGATAAATGTTTAGTCTTCTCAAGCACCAACTATCAAATATCTCTCCTGATTGTTGGCACTTGACAATCACCTTCCCTGAATCTTACTCAGGTTTAACTAAAGTCTGATTTAAGGGATGTTTATATTTCACATCATTAATCAGAATCTGTAAAGTAACTCAAATAAATGTAGTGGAGTATAAATACCAGATTAACCTCTGAATTGTGGAGTAGAATTACAAAGTAACAATGAGCTGTCATGTGGGTATATATTAATGCTGCGCATTATGGACACAAGCGATTTCCACCCATTTATTAATTATATGTTTTACATTTGATAACACCAATGTGTTTAATACTGGCAACTTCTAATAGTGGGAAAAATAAAAACGTTCAGTAGAGACGTCCCATAGAACATTTTGCGAAACACAATAGCCAGCATGTGTACTTCTGGGGGGGCGTTCGATTCCAGTTTTGGATAGTCTGGCGTGGTTTCGTTCCATTTCAAACAGCTGTTTAACGCTCAGCGTAACCTTGGCGCACTACCGCTCCATCATCCAATCCCAGAGCTTGAAGATTAATCACGGGGACTGTAGTCCTAAACGATAGCTGGGGATTATGGGTAGTGTAGTGTCTTCGGCCATCTTAAACTCAGAAATGTTTTTCGGATTTGATATTGCATTAACACCATATCCCAACGTGCATTGCGGCTAAAACAAATCCAATCAGTGAGCTTAAACCATAGCTGAGGATCTTGGGTAATCAGTTCAGGTGCTGTGTATCGCAATGATGCTCGAAATGTCCCTTATAGGCCTACGTCTGTTTCCGGTTATTTTTATTTTGAAATTCAGTTCCTGACGGACGCCAAAAAAGCCAGAGATTATGGAATTAAACAAATAAATAAAAACAAGGATAATTGTGTGTTATTGGTGAGTAAATAACAGAGTGTTATTTAGAAAAGAATAACAAATTAGAAGAAAACAAAAAAAGTACGACATTATACGATTTAAAATTAAAGCAATAATCGTGGCTTGATATTGAGTAAGAACATGTTTCTATGAACCCCACAGCTTCCGGTCTTCCATGACCCGAACGGACAAAAAGACGTGTTGCAGGCACGAAACATACTACCAATAGAAATACATTGCTTTTAAAATCGTTCTGTGTGACACGAACAAAAGGGGGAAATCCTGTTGGTGAACACGAATCCATAGATTAAATGTCGTGACTATAACACGGTCTACACACAGCACGATGTCTCCTATTAGTCCAGAGAGGAACATTTGTAGAAACTCTATATATGTATAACGTTAGATCTTCCTGTTATAGATGACTATGTGTGACCTTCAGAGGTCCCTCACCACGCCGCGGTCCCAGACGACCGACAGCCTCTCCTCGATGCCGCTGGCGCCTTCAGGGATCAGCGTGAAGTCGTCTTTACCCACGGCCTTCTGAGCAGTAGAGAAGCTGGCCTGAGCGCTGGATGTCACCTGGAGGCCTCCACTGCAACCATGACGACAGCTTAGCAACCATGCTAACAGTTTAGCAACCATGCTAACAGCTTAACAACCATGCTAACAGGGAGGTACTAATGCTAACAGGGAGGTCAGGTACTAATGCTAACGGGGAGGTCAGGTACTAATGCTAACAGGGTGCTAACAGGTACTAACTATGCTAACAGGTACTAACTATGCTAACAGGTTCTAATCATGCTAACAGGTGCTAACCATGCTAACAGCTGCTAACCATGCTAACAGGTTCTAACCATGCCAACAGGAGTTAACCATGCTAACAGGAGCAAACCATGCTAACAGGTTCTAACCATGCTAACAGGAGCTAACCATGCTAACAGGTACTAACCATGCTAACAGAGAAACCAGGCTCTGAGGTGTTGAGGGGTCCGGGTTGAGGGGGGGGCTCATGACGAAGGCAGCAGCAGTGGCCCAGTCTTTGGACCAATAGTGAGAGCCGTCAGTGGCCAGGCCGGCTGTGATTGGCTCCCCGTAGACCACCATACCTGAGGACAGAAACAGGAAAACCTTATTGCAGTGAAGGGACCCGGAGCTGAGGGGAGGAGGGGGGGGGTCATGTATCTTTAAATATATCTTTTATTATACAGGTAAATCTCACGATGACCTCACCTTTCTTCCTGGCCTTGGCGATGATGTCAGCGGCGGACTTGCTCATCACCTTGGTAACGTACAGCGGGCAGTTGGCCTGTTTGGCGATGGTGATGGCCCGGTAAACCGCCTCCGTCTCCACCTGAGGACCATAATATATACAGGTGTCTTACAGGAGTAATGACAGGTGTGTCACAGGTGTGATGGAGCTTTAATAACAGGTGTGTTACAGGTGTTATATAGGTGTTATACAGGTGTGTTAAAGGCATTGGTACCTCCTCAGGGTGAGATAAAACGTGTCCTTCAGGTCCGGTGATGCCGAGACAGAGCAGCTTCTTCTGCTCCTGATTACGGAAAAATAACTTTACTTTATTCTACTTCCCTTTACTCCCCTTTACTCCTATTTACTTCCTTTTACTCTCCTTGACTTCCCTTCCCTTTACTTCCCTTGACTCCCCTTTACTTCCCTTCCCTTGACTTCCCTTTACTCCCCTTTACCTCCCTTCCCTTGACTTCCCTTTACTCCCCTTTACTTTCTGTTGTGATTACCTCCTCTATGATGTCTCCGTTCTCAGCGTGCACCTGAGCGATGGCTCCGAGATCCCGGAGGACCCCGAACGCCTCGTAGAGCTGAGAGCAGGAGACAGGAAGTGGATTCAGGCAGAATAATAACATGGTTTATATTTCATTACAGATATTGTTTACTGAAGTGATCTGAGCGTGGCTCACCTGTGAGTCGGAGCTCTGGTATCTGTCTTTGTAGGACATGAAGAACAGGAAGGAGTTCACACCTGAAACAGAGGTATTTACCTTTTAGTAAATCTGAGACTCAGGTGTCTCTGCAGATCATGTTACTTCATGTGTCTCACCTTCCTGCAGAGACACCTGAGGTCACGTGACTGGGCAGGAAGTCTCTCTCTAAAGGTATGATGGGGACCTCAGGTGTCTCTACAGCAGCTACGTGCAGTCATGGGAGGTCATACTCCAATGTAACGGGAAAACAACTAAAGAAAAACTCAATAATAAAATGTCTCCACTGATCTGTGTTGTAAGTGTGATTTCTTTATGATTCCAATCGCTTTTTAAAGTCAAAATCAGCAAATTTGCCGAGCTCCGCTACAACTACATGGGAGCGATGAGAAGTGAGGCGGGGACGAGCTCTGCCTCTCGTAACCCCACAGGAACTGGCTGGAAAGCGGGCACTAAGCTCATGCCTGTTACCATCTCACTGTAGGTCACCAATGTAATGTTTGTAGATCCCTTTATTACATTTATCCTCGCCATCCAAAGTCTCTAAATAACTTATTTCAGGTATATATGATATTTAGGCTCGCTGGTCTCATCATACAACGGCAATGAAAAAAGCACCAGGAGAGGAAGCCATAAACTCTGCCGCACTGAAGGGGGCGCACGTGAGCCCACAGGTTCTTGCTGCTACTGTTATTCTACGCAGAGACGGATAGACACAAACAACAAACTAGACTTTTGAAACTACAGGAAGATAAGGAGGACTTTTACAAAAAGAGATTGTTGTCCAGAAGGAGAGCATGGACTTCATCTTCAAGTCAAGGTAAGACCACCATTGTAATGAAAATGGGATCTTACTAAGAAAGAACAATCCAATATTTAGATTTTGGTATCCTTTTGTTGAACGGTCTGTTTAAAATGAATCATAGCATCAGACTAAAAAAGCTTTTGAAAAAAGCAGAATATTTCGATTGAGGTCAAAACATAATATTTTAGGGATGCACGATATTGTTTTTTTGAAACCGATACCAATACCGATAACTTCCTGCTTCTCAAGACCGATACCGATACCGATAACCGATAATAATATAATATATATATATATATATATTAAATGTACCTGTAGTTTTAAGCACACCTTGTGGTAAAAAAAAGACTTGTAGGTGGGGGTGGGGTCGTCTCTGGCAAACTTCTTGCCTTTTCCAAAAGCCTCGTCGATAGGTAAAAGCCCCGGTGCCTTTGCAGCTGGCTTTGGATTTGCCACTAGTTTAGCAGCGCAGGCGTCTGCGTACGCTTTTAACACACCATCGTAGCGATGGCGATGTTTCAGGTGACTCATCAGGTTGGAAGTATTATAGCTCGTTGCCTTTTTCCCTCCTCGTGGAACTTCTGCATTGCATTTGTTAATACAAAATGTTTGTTTACTGTCCTGGCTTCACGGCCGCTCACCATTTACGTCACAGCCAGGCATGAGTTAGGGAGCGCTGGATTTGTGAAAAACTCCCCTCTTCCTAAACCACTAATACCACAGTCCTGGCAAAACGGGAGGAGCCGAATGAAAAACAAGCGCCCCTCATCCCAATCCACCCACACCGCAGTATTTTTTTCTTTCTTTTTACCCAAAAGATATATTGTATATTATCGGGACTATTAATACTTTTATCGGGATGACGTCATAATTCCTAATATCTGACCGATAATTATCGGGCCGATAATTATCTTGCACCACTATAATATTTGTAAATCTGACTCTGAAAGACTCAGTTCCTCACAAGCCATGAACCTCAACGCACGTCACTGCTCTACAGGTATGATGGTGACCTCAGGTGTCTCTACAGGTATGATGGGGACCTCAGGTGTCTACAGGTATGATGGGGACCTCAGGTGTCTCTACAGGTATGATGTGTACTCAGGTGTCTTTACAGGTATGATGGGGACCTCAGGTGTCTCTACAGGTATGATGGTGACCTCAAGTGTCTCTACAGGTATGATGTGTACTCAGGTGTATTTACAGGTATGATGGGGACCTCAGGTGTCTCTACAGGTATGATGGTGACCTCAGGTGTCTCTACAGGTATGATGGGGACCTCAGGTGTCTCTACAGGTATGATGTGTACTCAGGTGTATTTACAGGTATGATGGGGACCTCAGGTGTCTCTACAGGTATGATGGGGACCTCAGGTGTCTCTACAGGTATGATGGGGACCTCAGGTGTCTCTACAGGTATGATTGGGACCTCAGGTGTCTCTACAGGTATGATGGAGACCTCAGGTGTCTCTACAGGTATGATGGGGACCTCAGGTGTCTCTACAGGTATGATGGGGACCTCAGGTGTCTCTACAGGTATGATTGGGACCTCAGGTGTCTCTACAGGTATGATGGTGACCTCAGGTGTCTCTACAGGTATGATGGGGACCTCAGGTGTCTCTACAGGTATGATGGTGACCTCAGGTGTCTCTACAGGTATGATGGGGACCTCAGGTGTCTCTACAGGTATGATGGTGACCTCATGTGTCTCTACAGGTATGATGGGGACCTCAGGTGTCTCTACAGGTATGATGGTGACCTTGGGTGTCTCTACAGGTATGATGGGGACCTCAGGTGTCTCTACAGGTATGATGGGGACCTCAGGTGTCTCTACAGGTATGATGGGGACCTCAGCTGTCTCTGCAGGAAGTGTCTCTCTACAGGTATGAAGGTGAATCTGACCTTGGTCCTTGACGAGCGCCTCCACCTCCTCGATCAGCCCGTCGTGCCAGCGCGTGATGTCCAGGTGAGCGGAGAAGTCGCAGCACGCCTTCTGCTCTGCCGTATCCCTCCACTGCTGGAAGGCCGTCAGTAAACTAGTTCCTGGCTCCACCAGCACGTGGTCCACTGCAAACAAAGCCATGTGAACACCAGCAGGTACTGTGTTTATATGCAGGTGTACCTACAGATGGTGCAGTGTTTACAGGTGTACCTACTGATGGTGTTTATATACTAGTGTACCTAGAGATGGTGCAGTGTTTACTAGGGATGTAACGATACCCAAAACTCACGGTACGATAATATCGCGATAACAAGTCCACGGTACGGTATTTATCGCGATATTGAATAATAAAGGGAAGAAAAAAAAATCATACATTTTTTTTTTCAATAAAACATTTTTTTACTCGGAAAATGTTTCTTTATTACATAATAAATCTGATTTTTACAGCCTTTTTGTAGGATAGCAGTATTTTAAAGTGTCAAAAACAAAGTGACAGTAACAGACTGGAACAAGAAAACCAGTGTTTTTGTACCTACTGGTACTACCAAACAAAGTAAGCATTTTCTTTATGCCACTGCATCTCACAAATAAACAAGGACATTTAATAATCAGACCCTGCAATAAAATAAATCAAGTTTCACTTTAGTTTTTCAAGTAACTCAACTCAAACTCACTAGTCACTCACTCAGCATCATCAGACAGGTTTTTAGGAATATGAGAATGTCCACATTTCCAGGTATTTATAAGCTGGGGTGTTTGGGCATTTACAATATCCCCTGCTCTGGAAACAACTCTCTCGCTTGGTACTGATGTTGCTGGGACACCAGTGGTCGCGTTAACCGAATATTTTATTTAACAATGACGGAAAAATCTGAAAGCAGTCTGTCATTTTGCCAGATTAGAACAAACTCGGAACAGCGCCAACGTTTCCCCGCAGCGAGGCTCTGGTGTTATGCATGCCCTCCAAAAGGAAATGATATAGTTCCCAAACCGTACTTTGCCGTACAGATCAATACATGTCTGGGAGGTTTTGCTTCACGCTGTGCGCGTCCCGCGAGGTGCATGCACACACGGCATAACACCGCCCCCCCCCGTTGACAGTTCACGAGCATGCTCTATCGTGAACTGTTCAGACCCGACGGGTAATAAGGGATTATGACGGATATTTTACGATCCTGTCTGTCAAAATTACGGACAGCGAAAAAGTCTAACGCCAGGCTTATTGACATGGCGAGATATAAATATATGGTTGGTACTTGTCAATGTCTCTAGGTGTTTAAATGTAGCCCTGTAAATACGATGTCCTTTTGTGTTATCTGTTGTTTTATTTTCATGTTGTAACCTACTTGCTGCCATGTTGGACAGGTCTCTCTTGAAAAAGAGATCGATGATCTCAATGGGACCACCTGGTTAAATAAAGGTTTAAAAAAAAAAAAAGTGTTTTAAAAAAATATATTTTTAATTTTTTTTTTTTTTTTTTTAAATCGCGGTAGATTTTGTCAGTCTCACGACGGTATTGGGAAGTTTATTTACCGCGATACCGCGATATTCGGTATATCGTTACATCCCTAGTGTTTACAGGTGTACCTAGAGATGGTGCAGTGTTTACAGGTGTACCTAGAGATGGTGCAGTGTTTACAGGTGTACCTACTGATGGTGCAGTGTTTACAGGTGTACCTAGAGATGGTGCAGTGTTTACAGGTGTACCTAGAGATGGTGCAGTGTTTATATACAGGAGTACCTAGAGATGGTGCAGTGTTTACAGGTGTACCTACAGATGGCACAGTGTTTATATACAGGTGTACCTAGAGATGGTGCAGTGTTTACAGGTGTACCTACAGATGGTGCAGTGTTTATATACAGGTGTACCTAGAGATGGTGCAGTGTTTACAGGTGTACCTACAGATGTTGCAGTGTTTACAGGTGTACCTAGAGATGGTGCAGTGTTTACAGGTGTACCTACAGATGGTGCAGTGTTTACAGGTGTACCTACAGATGGTGCAGTGTTTATATACAGGTGTACCTAGAGATGGTGCAGTGTTTACAGGTGTACCTACAGATGTTGCAGTGTTTACAGGTGTACCTACAGATGGTGCAGTGTTTACAGGTGTACCTACAGATGGTGCAGTGTTTACAGGTGTACCTAGAGATGGCACAGTGTTTATATACAGGTGTACCTAGAGATGGTGCAGTGTTTATATACAGGTGTACCTACAGATGGTGCAGTGTTTACAGGTGTACCTAGAGATGGTGCAGTGTTTACAGGTTTACCTAGAGATGGCACAGTGTTTATATACAGGTGTACCTAGAGATGGTGCAGTGTGTACAGGTGTACCTAGAGATGGTGCAGTGTGTACAGGTGTACCTAGAGATGGTGCAGTGTTTACAGGTGTACCTACAGATGGTGCAGTGTTTATATACAGGTGTACCTAGAGATGGCACAGTGTTTATATACAGGTGTACCTAGAGATGGTGCAGTGTTTACAGGTGTACCTAGAGATGGTGCAGTGTTTACAGGTGTACCTACAGATGGTGCAGTGTTTATATACAGGTGTACCTACAGATGTTGCAGTGTTTACAGGTGTACCTACAGATGGTGCAGTGTTTACAGGTGTACCTAGAGATGGTGCAGTGTTTACAGGTTTACCTAGAGATGGCACAGTGTTTATATACAGGTGTACCTAGAGATGGTGCAGTGTGTACAGGTGTACCTAGAGATGGTGCAGTGTGTACAGGTGTACCTACAGATGTTGCAGTGTTTACAGGTGTACCTACAGATGGTGGTGGTTCCTCCCCACAGAGCCGCTCTGGTTCCTCGCTGCAGGTCGTCTGCAGGCTGCTGGCCTCTCTGGGGGGAGAACAGGCTGGTGTTAGCATCGACGCCTCCAGGAAACACCAGCTGACCGTAGGCCTCCACCGTCTGGAAACCCCCCCCCGGGACCAGGAGGCTCTCCCCCATCTGCCTGAGAGGACAAGAGGAAGTCAGAGAGGAAACAGGAAGTCAGAGAGGACAACAGGAATTCAGAGAGGAAACAGGAAGTCAGAGAGGAAACAGGAAGTCAGAGAAGAAACAGGAAGTCAGAGAGGACAACAGGAAGTCAGATAGGACAACGGGAAGTCAGAGAAGAAACAGGAAGTGAGAGAGGACAACGGGAAGTCAGAGAGGACAACGGGAAGTTAGATAAGAAACAGGAAGTCAGAGAGGACAACGGGAAGACAGAGAGGACAACAGGATGTCAGAGACATATCTGAAAGGACAACAGGAAGTCAGAAAGGACAACAGGAAGTCCGAGAGTACAACCGGAAGTCAGAGAGGACAAAAGGAAGTCAGAGAGGACAACAGGAAGTCAGAGAGGACAACAGGAAGTCAGAGAGGACAGCAGGAAGTCAGCAATTCATAATAATGAAGGTACTTGATGATCCCGTCCTCAACGTAGATGTCGGCGTAAAACGACTGATCATCGTTCACGACTTTCCCTCCTTTGATGAGCAGACGGTCGCCCTGGAAACAGATAGAGTGCATTCTGGGTAAAACATCAAACATCTGTATTTAATGTGAAAATAAAAACTCGGGGGGGGGGGGGGGGTTAGGGTCAGATCTAACCCTACCCCCCCCTAAATCTCAGTTAATGGGGCTCATTCACGGGAGCTTCCACAAACAAGAATCAACTTAATTATTACATTCAATTATTCAAGTTTACATTCACTTTGGAGAATAACACGGGAGAAATGAGCCGAAGCGCTCTCTTTTCCCCTCTCCCTTTCCCCTCTCCCTTTCCCCTCTCCCTTTCCCTCACAGCGGGTGGAGCTGCAGGATTTCTGCTTCAAACACGTTGCATACCGCTATTTTACTGTCTGTTTCAGACACCTTAAATACTGCCAGACCGGTGAAGCCATTTTGGCGAGCTTGTTTTGCTGCGCACAGAGAAGAGTGTCATGTATTTTACGTCATGCGATCGGTATGTTTAGAGAGCACCGATCGATCGGTAGAGAGTGAGTATCGGCTGTTCTCGATCGGTGACCGATCGATTGGAGCATCCCTATTTTAAACAAATTAGACCTTTCTTAAATGAGGGGTAGGTAATTTTGGAGAAGCCAGCTCGAGTGTGCTAGAATTTGAAAATACACAACTGGAAAAAATCCGCCACTTCCTCACAGAGCCCCTCCTCCAACACACATGAATGCGCACATGACCAATGAGGGCACGAGATAAGTTTGTGCACAGATGGAAGGCTGACAGGCAGGTAGGCCATCCAGTTACTTTAGCCGGGCCGGCTCAGATGACTGGTCGTGCTTTTTATAGTACCACGGCTTCCACAGATGACTTTTTTGTATGGATTTGTTGTCAAAGCACTTCAGATATTCATTGCTATCGGGATGTTAAGAGCATTCCATGGAATACAACAAAAAGTGTATCTCGAGCCGGTTTCTCAAACTTACCTACCCCACCTTTAACTGTCAATGCTGCAAAGTCATACCTTCACTGTATGATTCTATCCCACATTGAATACTGTTTGACAAACTGGTCGTTTGCTTGAGCCACAAACCTGAAACCCATACAACAGCTGTACAAGAGAGCTATCCAGGTGTTTGACAGAAAGCCACATTCATACCACCACTGTACCATCCTTGAAAAACAACATTTATTGAGTTTTGACCATTTTAAGTCGAACTCATCCATAGAAAACACACTGGACGCTGCACTAGGTCAGAAACCAGAGCAGACTGTGAGGTCCACCGCAGACGGACCACTTTTGGACAAAATGTCCTCTCCGTTAAAGGCTGCTCTTTGTGGAACAGTCTCCCAACTGAGATACAGGATTGTGCCACTCTCAATAGTTTGAAAGGTCAACTCAAAGAATGGTTAAGAAACAGACAGACTTGCAATCACCGCTAAATGCACTTTAACACAGGGGTATCTCCTCCTGCACTTTGTATGTTGTAGCTGCTACATTGTGCTGCCATGTGGTAAATGCTTGTATGCTGCTCTTGTTCTTTCTGCATGTATTTATGTTTGCAATGTATATAAATGTCATGTTCTTATATGTTGTATGTGACGGGATGGAAATTAGCTTAAAGCTAAAATTTGGCTCATTTACGCTTATAAGCATTATTTTGTTTTAAAGTGTTCATCAATGTGCACTGTCCCGGTTCAAATAATTGATTAAAATGGGCGTCACAGCCATTATATGAGGGTGGGACAAGTCCCCCCCTCTTTTTCAAAAGATTAGTTTAGACCCCCCCACTTCTACCATGTGGAAAGTCCGTGAATCGGTCTATCCACTCGCCGCACTTTGTAGAGCGCTGTGTCAGTGCTTCACTATCAAATCCATTCCACTTGCTTATTGAGAGAATGCCCAAATCAATGAAACTCTGTCCCATGTTTTCACTGCTGCTTTGTACCAATGCAGATTCTCAGAGCCGTGCACATGAGCCATACACATGAGCCGAGAGCCGTGCACATGAGCCGTGCACATGAGCCGTGAGCCGTGCACATGAGCCGTGAGCCGTGCACATGAGCCGAGAGCCGTGCACATGAGCCGTACACATGAGCCGTGCACATGAGCCGAGCCGTGCACATGAGCCGTGAGCCAGTCAGACTGAGAGGCTGATAGCTACAGCTCAGTGAGGTGAAGGACTCTCTGAGAGCTGGAGGAGAGTCCTCTCCAGTCAGACTGAGAGGCTGATAACTACAGCTCAGTGAGGTGAAGGACTCTCAGAGAGGTGGAGGAGAGTCCTCTCCTGTCAGACTGAGAGGCTGATAGCTACAGCTCAGAGAGGTGAAGGACTCTCTGAGAGGTGGAGGAGAGTCCTCTCCAGTCAGACTGAGGGGCTGATAACTACAGCTCAGTGAGGTGAAGGACTCTCTGAGAGGTGGAGGAGAGTCCTCTCCTGTCAGACTGAGGGGCTGATAACTACAGCTCAGTGAGGTGAAGGACTCTCTGAGAGGTGGAGGAGAGTCCTCTCCTGTCAGACTGAGAGGCTGATAGCTACAGCTCAGTGAGGTGAAGGACTCTCTGAGAGGTGGAGGAGAGTCCTCTCCTGTCAGACTGAGAGGCTGATAGCTACAGCTCAGTGAGGTGAAGGACTCTCTGAGAGGTGGAGGAGAGTCCTCTCCTGTCAGACTGAGAGGCTGATAACTACAGCTCAGTGAGGTGAAGGACTCTCTGAGAGGTGGAGGAGAGTCCTCTCCAGTCAGACTGACAGGCTGATAACTACAGCTCAGTGAGGTGAAGGACTCTCTGAGAGGTGGAGGAGAGTCCTCTCCAGTCAGACTGAGGGGCTGATAACTACAGCTCAGTGAGGTGAAGGACTCTCTGAGAGGTGGAGGAGAGTCCTCTCCTGTCAGACTGAGGGGCTGATAACTACAGCTCAGTGAGGTGAAGGACTCTCTGAGAGGTGGAGGAGAGTCCTCTCCTGTCAGACTGAGAGGCTGATAACTACAGCTCAGTGAGGTGAAGGACTCTCTGAGAGGTGGAGGAGAGTCCTCTCCAGTCAGACTGACAGGCTGATAACTACAGCTCAGAGAGGTGAAGGACTCTCTGAGGGTTTAGATAGTTCACTTTAGTCTAAGTAGTGGCTCTCAAACGGTTTGCTCATCATTTACCTTTATATGATCATTATGAAAAACAAGAGAATAACAGGTATGAAATAATTCCAACTCCTACTATAGGACAGTAACACAGACATACAGTTTGAAAGGGGAGTGATTTGTAAAATATGCATAAAGAAAAAGTAAATCTGTTTCCAGGTCTGTTTCATATGGGTGTTGAGAGAGGTATCAGATCTCTCACGTTGCTCTCAAAGTGCATCAGATTGATGCTTTTAACTTCAACATTTAAAAACACATCTTCCCGGGGGAGCATGCCCCCGCACCACCCTAGAGGAGGTGAGGACCACCACCCGCCCACACCCCCTGTCAAATTGTCCCACCCACATTGAGGATGCTTCCTACGCCCATGCCTTGTATATTCACTATGTGTCAGATTATAACACTGCACTTATTATCTGATTCATTGTATTTCACTATGAATCAAATAATAATAATATATAATAATAATGATCCTTCTCTCAGGCTGCAGCACCCGCAACCCGGTGCTCTCCCCCCGGTCCTCCCGCTCCCCCCGGTCCCCACGGTCCCCCCGTTCCTCCCGGTCCTCCCAAACCCGGTACCGGAGCGGCTGCACCTACCGCGGGTCTCGCGCTGCTCTTCTTGTTCTGAAACGCCATGCTGACCGGCTGATAGACACACGCGCACACGCACACACACACACACACACAGTCTGCTATTGTTGCTGCCGTCAGCGATGACGTCACGGCTTCTGGTGTGGAGTTTCAAAATAAAGTCCCTGAACGTGTGTGTGTGTGTGTGTGTGTGTGTGCGTGTGTGTGTGTGTGTGTGTGTGTGTGTGTGTGTGTGTGTGTGTGTGTGTGTGTGTGTCCAGGATTTCGTAAATACCGAGGTCCAAAACATGCTAGTGGGGCTCGGGAGCATTCTTTTAGTGTTGTGAACTGCACATGCTTTTATTTTGAAAAGAGATCCCAGAAGAGTTTTCAGTGCTGGTTGCTGATTGGCTGTCACTGTAACGAGACCTGATTCCTCCTGTCACGGATTGGTTTATTATTTTATGGATTTATTTTTCCTCTCCATCATTTGGAAACAGAGAAACTCTTCCAGAATCAGAGTTAGTGATTTAAAGTAGGGAAAGTATTGCATCAGATTTGTGTTTCTGTAATTTACATGTTTCTGATTTAAAGGTCCCATGTGATGCTTTTCTGGTTCTTACCCGTCCCCTTGTGTTCTGTAGCTTCTGCATGTAACCGCTCTGCAGAGTCACAAACCCTCAAAGTACACCCTGTAGCGAGTAAAACTCTAACACAGAAAATACCTGTCTGTGCTGCCCCAGAACGCCTCGTTGGGAATTTCTCTTTTTCCATTTGTTTCTTCCTGAGTTCAGTGACGTGCCCATACCCAAATGGACCCATTGGTACCCTATTTATATTATTCATTTATATAGAATAATATAAATCTGACCTCGACAATGGAATTATGATCAGTAGAAATGGCCATGTCATGGGACCTTTAAATACATATCATATTGTTTTCTGATTTAAATATGAACTTCTGTAGAGCTGCCGTTCAGATCGAGATCAAATAAGTAGGGATGCACCGAATATTCAGCCACCGAAAATTATCGGCCGAAAATGGTTAAAAAGGCCATTTCGGCTTTCGGCCGAAAGGGTTTTAGCACCGAAAAAATATCACCGAATGTCAGGGAACAGGGTTACGTTGGTAAGCTAACGTGTTGTTGTGATGACGTAATCAAAAGGCGGCGACAAGCACGGCGCGCGACCATGCTCGCGGCTGGCTCACAGCCAACATGTCTGCCGCTTGGAGATATTTAAAAATATCAGAGAAAGAGGCGCAGATTGCGATTTGTAAAACGTGTTCAGCTGACATTTCTCGAGGGGGTGTAACTGCAAAGACTTTCACCACTTCGGGATTACTCCACCACTTGAAATCAAAACACCCGGACAAATATGCGGAGTAAGATCAAATCACAAGCACTGACAGCGAGAGACTGTTCAGCGCTGCCTCTCATGTGCTTGATGAGAAGAGGAACAGACTTATGGCTGATAAAGCAGAGAAGCTACTGTTCATTAAAAAGAACCTCCCACTTTTCCTTAATAAGTAGACGAGGCTGGCTTATCATAAGCTTATCTAGTTCTACATGTCCACTCTATACCCACTTTCCTGAACCATTTTCATTGTGAGTTCTAATTCACCATCTCAGGTTATCATGAGGGGGAAATGACAGCAGCACAGTGTTTAATATATTCTACTTTCGGTATCTCAATGATACGATGTGGTTTACATTGCTCATGAGGACAGACCACCTTATTTGCAGATTCTTGAAATTGTAATTTAATTTGTAATTGATTGTGGATTTTGTATCCAGTTTTCACTTTATGTATCTTTATACAATGTTTACTACTTTGCTTCTGAAATTGAATTGTAATTTCATTTGTAAAAAGTTACATTCATGTGGATTTATCCAGTTTGCACATTTGTATGCATGCACTTATAGGTGCATTTGTTGTTGTTGAAGGCCTGGCTGTTACAGTCTTTATTTACACTAGTTTGTTGTAGGCCTCCTGGCCTAGATGTTTATTTTAAAGCACCTTGGCTTTGTTCTGAATGCACTCTGTTGTAGTTATCCTACAGAGAAAAGAAAATGCACTTGACTTGAAATGAATGTACTGTATGCATTCAGAAGAGCTGAATAAATGTTTTATGGACCCATAATAGTGATTATTATTTAAGTTAAGTTTTGCCATAATCATGTCTTTTTCCATAATCAGGTAGCTGAACAACATTGGTAAAAAATGTATACATTATATATATATAATGTATACATTATATATATATATATATTTCTATTAATCATTTTCGGCCTTTCGGCTTTCGGTTTTCGGCCAACTGTTTCCTATTTTCGGTATTGGTTTCGGCCAAGAATTTCCCATTCGGTGCACCCCTACAAATAAGAGTTTCAGAGAAAATGATACTCCAATCAAAATGAATCTCAAAAATAGAACTATAACTTAGGGTTGTGTTGGAGTTAACGAGGAACCTCTGCTTCTCTTCTCTGATCTCACTTTCCTCTTGTTTGCTATTTTCTGTTAGCGTGGGCGGGACTTTCAGCGGAGCCACCCCATTGGCTACTCAGGCTGTTGAGTGACAGCACAGTTCTCCGGAGATTGGACAGTGAAACAACAGGAGCTGAGCAGGTTCCCCAGAGGAACCGACCTCAGAGGAACCGACCTCAGAGGAACCCACCCCAGAGGAACCCACCCCAGAGGAACCGACCCAGAGGAACCGACCCCAGAGGAACCGACCCAGAGGAACCGACCCCAGAGGAACCCACCCCAGAGGAACCCGACCCAGAGGAACCCGACCCAGAGGAACCGACCCAGAGGAACCCGACCCCAGAGGAACCGACCCAGAGGAACCCACCCAGAGGAACCGACCCCAGAGGAACCCACCCCAGAGGAACCCGACCCAGAGGAACCCGACCCAGAGGAACCGACCCAGAGGAACCCACCCCAGAGGAACCGACCCAGAGGAACCCGACCCCAGAGGAACCGACCCAGAGGAACCGACCCCAGAGGAACCCACCCCAGAGGAACCGACCCAGAGGAACCCGACCCAGAGGAACCGACCCAGAGGAACCCACCCCAGAGGAACCCGACCCAGAGGAACCGACCCCAGAGGAACCCGACCCAGAGGAACCCACCCCAGAGGAACCCACCCCAGAGGAACCCCACCCAGAGGAACCCACCCCAGAGGAACCCACCCCAGAGGAACCCGACCCAGAGGAACCGACCCCAGAGGAACCCACCCAGAGGAACCCACCCCAGAGGAACCCGACCCAGAGGAACCCAATCCAGGGGGAACCGACCTCAGAGAAACCGACCCAGAGGAACCCGACCCAGAGGAACCCGACCCAGAGGAACCCAATCCAGGGGAACCGACCCCAGAGAAACCCACCCAGAGGAACCCACCCAGAGGAACCCACCCAGAGGAACCCACCCAGAGGAACCCACCCCAGCAGGGAACCGTGTTGTCTGTACTACACATTCTCCGCTGGGTTCTGCTGAGTTTACATTTCACTAAAACACATAAAAAGAGTTGAATGAAGTTCATCACCTCTCTGTTGCCGTAGTTTTCCCGGGCGTGTCCGGAGGGGAACACCACCGTCTGTCCTCCTCCTCCTCCTCCTCCTCCTCCTCCTCCTCCTCCTCCTCCTCCTCCTCCTCCTCCTCTTCGTCTCTGTGGACTGAAGGTCAGCGTCTTGTTCTCGAACGCTCCCTCCACGCTGCAGAACATTCCTCCATATTTCATCCGAGGTCGAGGGGAGTCAGAACCCAGCCGGGAGAGAAGAGAGGAGGAAGAGTCCTGAGAACACCTCCTCTCATCAGACATCATTGAGAAGAATGAGAGGAGGAGGAGGAGGAGGAGGAGGAGGAGGAGGAGGAGGAGGAGGAGGAGGAGTACTGGGACACTCCTCTGAATCTGGGCATAGTGCGTAAAGAGGCCAAAGCTCTGCTCACTCAATAACTGCAGAGTTCCAGCTGGCATTAATATATATATATATTATGAATATATATATATATATATATATATATATAAATATATATATATATTTATATTATTATATATATATATATATATATATATATATATATATATATATTCATATATATATATATTCATATATACATGTGGAGGGTGTATAGACTGGACTCTGTAGCAGTGGAAACACACACACACACACACACACACACACACACACACACACACACACACACACACACACACACACACACACACACACACACACACACACACACACACACACACACACACACACAGGTCAGTGCTCATTACTCTGCTGTCTGAAGAGACACTGAAGTCTGAACTGGATTTATGTGCCTGTCAAATCCACTTTATGTTAACACACACACACACACACACACACACACACACACACACACACACACACACACACACACACACACACACACACACACACACACACACACACACACACACACACACACACACACACACACACACACACACACACACACACACACACACACACACACACACACACACACACACACACACACACACACACGGGAGTGAGGAGGCGGGTTCTCTCTCAATCCTGTTAACAACAATGTGTGTGTGTGTGTGTGTGTCTCCTCTGGCTCTGTATCTGGAGTTCTATCGGGGTGAAACGACAAAGACGATCCATCAGAGTCCACAGAAGCTTCTTCATCGTAGCCGTAGAACGTCTCTATGACCTGAGAGGGAGACAACGTTACTGGGACTGGAACCTCAAGTCCCTACAGACACGCCTAGTAACAACAAAAGTACTAATGTCAGTTGGAATACCAGTAATAGCAGCAGTACTAATGTCAGTTGGAATACCAGTAATAGCAGCAGTACTAATGTCAGTTGGAATACCAGTAATAGCAGCAGTACTAATGTCAGTTGGAATACCAGTAATAGCAGCAGTACTAATGTCAGTTGGAACACCAGTAATAGCAGCAGTACTAATGTCAGTTGGAACACCAGTAATAGCAGCAGTACTAATGTCAGTTGGAATACCAGTAATAGCAGCAGTACTAATGTTAGTTGGAATACCAGTAATAGCAGCAGTACTAATGTTAGTTGGAAAACCAGTAATTGCAGCAGTACTAATGTTAGTTGGAATACCAGTAATAGCAGCAGTACTAATGTCAGTTGGAATACCAGTAATAGCAGCAGTACTAATGTCAGTTGGAATACCAGTAATAGCAGCAGTACTAATGTTAGTTGGAAAACCAGTAATTGCAGCAGTACTAATGTTAGTTGGAATACCAGTAATAGCAGCAGTACTAATGTCAGTTGGAATACCAGTAATAGCAGCAGTACTAATGTCAGTTGGAATACCAGTAATAGCAGCAGTACTAATGTTAGTTGGAACACCAGTAATAGCAGCAGTACTAATGTCAGTTGGAATACCAGTAATAGCAGCAGTACTAATGTCAGTTGGAATACCAGTAATAGCAGCAGTACTAATGTCAGTTGGAATACCAGTAATAGCAGCAGTACTAATGTTAGTTGGAATACCAGTAATAGCAGCAGTACTAATGTCAGTTGGAAAACCAGTAATAGCAGCAGTACTAATGTCAGTTGGAATACCAGTAATAGCAGCAGTACTAATGTTAGTTGGAACACCAGTAATAGCAGCAGTACTAATGTCAGTTGGAATACCAGTAATAGCAGCAGTACTAATGTCAGTTGGAATACCAGTAATAGCAGCAGTACTAATGTCAGTTGGAATACCAGTAATAGCAGCAGTACTAATGTTAGTTGGAATACCAGTAATAGCAGCAGTACTAATGTCAGTTGGAATACCAGTAATAGCAGCAGTACTAATGTCAGTTGGAACACCAGTAATAGCAGCAGTACTAATGTCAGTTGGAATACCAGTAATAGCAGCAGTACTAATGTCAGTTGGAATACCAGTAATAGCAGCAGTACTAATGTCAGTTGGAATACCAGTAATAGCAGCAGTACTAATGTTAGTTGGAATACCAGTAATAGCAGCAGTACTAATGTTAGTTGGAATACCAGTAATAGCAGCAGTACTAATGTTAGTTGGAATACCAGTAATAGCAGCAGTACTAATGTCAGTTGGAATACCAGTAATAGCAGCAGTACTAATGTCAGTTGGAATACCAGTAATAGCAGCAGTACTAATGTTAGTTGGAATACCAGTAATAGCAGCAGTACTAATGTCAGTTGGAATACCAGTAATAGCAGCAGTACTGATGTTAGTTGGAATACCAGTAATAGCAGCAGTACTAATGTCAGTTGGAATACCAGTAATAGCAGCAGTACTAATGTCAGTTGGAACACCAGTAATAGCAGCAGTACTGATGTTAGTTGGAACACCAGTAATAGCAGCAGTACTAATGTTAGTTGGAACACCAGTAATAGCAGCAGTACTAATGTCAGTTGGAATACCAGTAATAGCAGCAGTACTAATGTTAGTTGGAATACCAGTAATAGCAGCAGTACTGATGTTAGTTGGAATACCAGTAATAGCAGCAGTACTAATGTTAGTTGGAATACCAGTAATAGCAGCAGTACTAATGTCAGTTGGAATACCAGTAATAGCAGCAGTACTAATGTTAGTTGGAACACCAGTAATAGCAGCAGTACTAATGTCAGTTGGAACACCAGTAATAGCAGCAGTACTGATGTTAGTTGGAATACCAGTAATAGCAGCAGTACTAATGTTAGTTGGAACACCAGTAATAGCAGCAGTACTAATGTTAGTTGGAATACCAGTAATAGCAGCAGTACTAATGTTAGTTGGAATACCAGTAATAGCAGCAGTACTGATGTTAGTTGGAATACCAGTAATAGCAGCAGTACTAATGTCAGTTGGAATACCAGTAATAGCAGCAGTACTGATGTTAGTTGGAATACCAGTAATAGCAGCAGTACTAATGTTAGTTGGAACACCAGTAATAGCAGCAGTACTAATGTTAGTTGGAACACCAGTAATAGCAGCAGTACTAATGTTAGTTGGAACACCAGTAATAGCAGCAGTACTAATGTTAGTTGGAATACCAGTAATAGCAGCAGTACTAATGTCAGTTGGAATACCAGTAATAGCAGCAGTACTAATGTCAGTTGGAATACCAGTAATAGCAGCAGTACTAATGTCAGTTGGAACACCAGTAATAGCAGCAGTACTGATGTTAGTTGGAACACCAGTAATAGCAGCAGTACTAATGTTAGTTGGAACACCAGTAATAGCAGCAGTACTAATGTTAGTTGGAATACCAGTAATAGCAGCAGTACTAATGTCAGTTGGAATACCAGTAATAGCAGCAGTACTAATGTCAGTTGGAATACCAGTAATAGCAGCAGTACTGATGTTAGTTGGAATACCAGTAATAGCAGCAGTACTAATGTCAGTTGGAACACCAGTAATAGCAGCAGTACTAATGTCAGTTGGAACACCAGTAATAGCAGCAGTACTAATGTCAGTTGGAACACCAGTAATAGCAGCAGTACTAATGTCAGTTGGAACACCAGTAATAGCAGCAGTACTAATGTTAGTTGGAACACCAGTAATAGCAGCAGTACTAATGTCAGTTGGAACACCAGTAATAGCAGCAGTACTAATGTTAGTTGGAATACCAGTAATAGCAGCAGTACTAATGTCAGTTGGAATACCAGTAATAGCAGCAGTACTAATGTTAGTTGGAATACCAGTAATAGCAGCAGTACTAATGTCAGTTGGAATACCAGTAATAGCAGCAGTACTAATGTTAGTTGGAATACCAGTAATAGCAGCAGTACTAATGTTAGTTGGAACACCAGTAATAGCAGCAGTACTAATGTCAGTTGGAACACCAGTAATAGCAGCAGTACTAATGTTAGTTGGAACACCAGTAATAGCAGCAGTACTAATGTCAGTTGGAACACCAGTAATAGCAGCAGTACTAATGTTAGTTGGAACACCAGTAATAGCAGCAGTACTAATGTCAGTTGGAATACCAGTAATAGCAGCAGTACTAATGTTAGTTGGAATACCAGTAATAGCAGCAGTACTAATGTTAGTTGGAACACCAGTAATAGCAGCAGTACTGATGTTAGTTGGAATACCAGTAATAGCAGCAGTACTGATGTCAGTTGGAATACCAGTAATAGCAGCAGTACTAATGTTAGTTGGAACACCAGTAATAGCAGCAGTACTAATGTCAGTTGGAATACCAGTAATAGCAGCAGTACTAATGTTAGTTGGAATACCAGTAATAGCAGCAGTACTAATGTTAGTTGGAACACCAGTAATAGCAGCAGTACTAATGTTAGTTGGAATACCAGTAATAGCAGCAGTACTGATGTCAGTTGGAATACCAGTAATAGCAGCAGTACTAATGTTAGTTGGAACACCAGTAATAGCAGCAGTACTAATGTTAGTTGGAATACCAGTAATAGCAGCAGTACTGATGTTAGTTGGAATACCAGTAATAGCAGCAGTACTAATGTCAGTTGGAATACCAGTAATAGCAGCAGTACTAATGTTAGTTGGAACACCAGTAATAGCAGCAGTACTAATGTTAGTTGGAATACCAGTAATAGCAGCAGTACTGATGTCAGTTGGAATACCAGTAATAGCAGCAGTACTAATGTCAGTTGGAACACCAGTAATAGCAGCAGTACTAATGTTAGTTGGAATACCAGTAATAGCAGCAGTACTGATGTTAGTTGGAATACCAGTAATAGCAGCAGTACTAATGTCAGTTGGAATACCAGTAATAGCAGCAGTACTAATGTTAGTTGGAACACCAGTAATAGCAGCAGTACTAATGTTAGTTGGAATACCAGTAATAGCAGCAGTACTGATGTTAGTTGGAATACCAGTAATAGCAGCAGTACTAATGTCAGTTGGAACACCAGTAATAGCAGCAGTACTAATGTTAGTTGGAATACCAGTAATAGCAGCAGTACTAATGTTAGTTGGAATACCAGTAATAGCAGCAGTACTAATGTTAGTTGGAATACCAGTAATAGCAGCAGTACTGATGTTAGTTGGAATACCAGTAATAGCAGCAGTACTAATGTCAGTTGGAATACCAGTAATAGCAGCAGTACTGATGTCAGTTGGAATACCAGTAATAGCAGCAGTACTAATGTTAGTTGGAATACCAGTAATAGCAGCAGTACTGATGTTAGTTGGAATACCAGTAATAGCAGCAGTACTGATGTCAGTTGGAATACCAGTAATAGCAGCAGTACTAATGTTAGTTGGAACACCAGTAATAGCAGCAGTACTAATGTTAGTTGGAATACCAGTAATAGCAGCAGTACTAATGTTAGTTGGAATACCAGTAATAGCAGCAGTACTAATGTTAGTTGGAATACCAGTAATAGCAGCAGTACTAATGTTAGTTGGAATACCAGTAATAGCAGCAGTACTAATGTCAGTTGGAATACCAGTAATAGCAGCAGTACTAATGTTAGTTGGAATACCAGTAATAGCAGCAGTACTAATGTCAGTTGGAACACCAGTAATAGCAGCAGTACTAATGTTAGTTGGAACACCAGTAATAGCAGCAGTACTAATGTTAGTTGGAATACCAGTAATAGCAGCAGTACTAATGTCAGTTGGAATACCAGTAATAGCAGCAGTACTAATGTCAGTTGGAATACCAGTAATAGCAGCAGTACTAATGTCAGTTGGAATACCAGTAATAGCAGCAGTACTAATGTTAGTTGGAATACCAGTAATAGCAGCAGTACTAATGTCAGTTGGAACACCAGTAATAGCAGCAGTACTAATGTTAGTTGGAATACCAGTAATAGCAGCAGTACTAATGTTAGTTGGAACACCAGTAATAGCAGCAGTACTAATGTTAGTTGGAACACCAGTAATAGCAGCAGTACTAATGTTAGTTGGAACACCAGTAATAGCAGCAGTACTAATGTTAGTTGGAATACCAGTAATAGCAGCAGTACTAATGTTAGTTGGAATACCAGTAATAGCAGCAGTACTAATGTCAGTTGGAATACCAGTAATAGCAGCAGTACTAATGTTAGTTGGAATACCAGTAATAGCAGCAGTACTAATGTTAGTTGGAATACCAGTAATAGCAGCAGTACTAATGTTAGTTGGAATACCAGTAATAGCAGCAGTACTAATGTCAGTTGGAATACCAGTAATAGCAGCAGTACTAATGTTAGTTGGAATACCAGTAATAGCAGCAGTACTAATGTTAGTTGGAATACCAGTAATAGCAGCAGTACTAATGTCAGTTGGAACACCAGTAATAGCAGCAGTACTAATGTCAGTTGGAATACCAGTAATAGCAGCAGTACTGATGTCAGTTGGAATACCAGTAATAGCAGCAGTACTAATGTCAGTTGGAATACCAGTAATAGCAGCAGTACTAATGTCAGTTGGAATACCAGTAATAGCAGCAGTACTGATGTCAGTTGGAATACCAGTAATAGCAGCAGTACTAATGTCAGTTGGAACACCAGTAATAGCAGCAGTACTAATGTTAGTTGGAACACCAGTAATAGCAGCAGTACTAATGTTAGTTGGAACACCAGTAATAGCAGCAGTACTAATGTCAGTTGGAACACCAGTAATAGCAGCAGTACTAATGTCAGTTGGAACACCAGTAATAGCAGCAGTACTAATGTCAGTTGGAATACCAGTAATAGCAGCAGTACTAATGTCAGTTGGAACACCAGTAATAGCAGCAGTACTAATGTTAGTTGGAATACCAGTAATAGCAGCAGTACTAATGTCAGTTGGAACACCAGTAATAGCAGCAGTACTAATGTCAGTTGGAACACCAGTAATAGCAGCAGTACTAATGTCAGTTGGAACACCAGTAATAGCAGCAGTACTAATGTCAGTTGGAACACCAGTAATAGCAGCAGTACTAATGTTAGTTGGAATACCAGTAATAGCAGCAGTACTAATGTCAGTTGGAACACCAGTAATAGCAGCAGTACTAATGTTAGTTGGAACACCAGTAATAGCAGCAGTACTAATGTTAGTTGGAATACCAGTAATAGCAGCAGTACTAATGTTAGTTGGAATACCAGTAATAGCAGCAGTACTAATGTCAGTTGGAATACCAGTAATAGCAGCAGTACTAATGTCAGTTGGAACACCAGTAATAGCAGCAGTACTAATGTCAGTTGGAACACCAGTAATAGCAGCAGTACTAATGTTAGTTGGAATACCAGTAATAGCAGCAGTACTAATGTCAGTTGGAACACCAGTAATAGCAGCAGTACTAATGTCAGTTGGAACACCAGTAATAGCAGCAGTACTAATGTCAGTTGGAACACCAGTAATAGCAGCAGTACTAATGTTAGTTGGAACACCAGTAATAGCAGCAGTACTAATGTTAGTTGGAATACCAGTAATAGCAGCAGTACTAATGTCAGTTGGAACACCAGTAATAGCAGCAGTACTAATGTCAGTTGGAACACCAGTAATAGCAGCAGTACTAATGTTAGTTGGAATACCAGTAATAGCAGCAGTACTAATGTCAGTTGGAACACCAGTAATAGCAGCAGTACTAATGTCAGTTGGAATACCAGTAATAGCAGCAGTACTAATGTTAGTTGGAACACCAGTAATAGCAGCAGTACTAATGTCAGTTGGAACACCAGTAATAGCAGCAGTACTAATGTCAGTTGGAATACCAGTAATAGCAGCAGTACTAATGTTAGTTGGAATACCAGTAATAGCAGCAGTACTAATGTCAGTTGGAATACCAGTAATAGCAGCAGTACTAATGTTAGTTGGAATACCAGTAATAGCAGCAGTACTAATGTCAGTTGGAATACCAGTAATAGCAGCAGTACTAATGTTAGTTGGAACACCAGTAATAGCAGCAGTACTAATGTTAGTTGGAACACCAGTAATAGCAGCAGTACTAATGTTAGTTGGAATACCAGTAATAGCAGCAGTACTAATGTCAGTTGGAATACCAGTAATAGCAGCAGTACTAATGTCAGTTGGAATACCAGTAATAGCAGCAGTACTAATGTTAGTTGGAATACCAGTAATAGCAGCAGTACTAATGTTAGTTGGAATACCAGTAATAGCAGCAGTACTAATGTCAGTTGGAATACCAGTAATAGCAGCAGTACTAATGTCAGTTGGAATACCAGTAATAGCAGCAGTACTAATGTCAGTTGGAATACCAGTAATAGCAGCAGTACTAATGTTAGTTGGAACACCAGTAATAGCAGCAGTACTAATGTCAGTTGGAATACCAGTAATAGCAGCAGTACTAATGTTAGTTGGAACACCAGTAATAGCAGCAGTACTAATGTTAGTTGGAACACCAGTAATAGCAGCAGTATTAATGTCAGTTGGATTACCAGTAATAGCAGCAGTACTAATGTCAGTTGGAACACCAGTAATAGCAGCAGTATTAATGTCAGTTGGATTACCAGTAATAGCAGCAGTACTAATGTCAGTTGGAATACCAGTAATAGCAGCAGTACTAATGTTAGTTGGAATACCAGTAATAGCAGCAGTACTAATGTCAGTTGGAACACCAGTAATAGCAGCAGTACTAATGTCAGTTGGAATACCAGTAATAGCAGCAGTACTAATGTTAGTTGGAACACCAGTAATAGCAGCAGTACTAATGTCAGTTGGAATACCAGTAATAGCAGCAGTACTAATGTTAGTTGGAATACCAGTAATAGCAGCAGTACTAATGTTAGTTGGAACACCAGTAATAGCAGCAGTACTAATGTCAGTTGGAACACCAGTAATAGCAGCAGTACTAATGTCAGTTGGAACACCAGTAATAGCAGCAGTACTAATGTTAGTTGGAATACCAGTAATAGCAGCAGTACTAATGTCAGTTGGAACACCAGTAATAGCAGCAGTACTAATGTCAGTTGGAATACCAGTAATAGCAGCAGTACTAATGTTAGTTGGAATACCAGTAATAGCAGCAGTACTAATGTCAGTTGGAACACCAGTAATAGCAGCAGTACTAATGTCAGTTGGAATACCAGTAATAGCAGCAGTACTAATGTTAGTTGGAATACCAGTAATAGCAGCAGTACTAATGTCAGTTGGAACACCAGTAATAGCAGCAGTACTAATGTCAGTTGGAATACCAGTAATAGCAGCAGTACTAATGTCAGTTGGAACACCAGTAATAGCAGCAGTACTAATGTTAGTTGGAATACCAGTAATAGCAGCAGTACTAATGTCAGTTGGAACACCAGTAATAGCAGCAGTACTAATGTCAGTTGGAATACCAGTAATAGCAGCAGTACTAATGTTAGTTGGAATACCAGTAATAGCAGCAGTACTAATGTTAGTTGGAATACCAGTAATAGCAGCAGTACTAATGTTAGTTGGAATACCAGTAATAGCAGCAGTACTAATGTCAGTTGGAATACCAGTAATAGCAGCAGTACTAATGTCAGTTGGAATACCAGTAATAGCAGCAGTACTAATGTTAGTTGGAATACCAGTAATAGCAGCAGTACTAATGTTAGTTGGAACACCAGTAATAGCAGCAGTACTAATGTTAGTTGGAATACCAGTAATAGCAGCAGTACTAATGTTAGTTGGAATACCAGTAATAGCAGCAGTACTAATGTCAGTTGGAATACCAGTAATAGCAGCAGTACTAATGTCAGTTGGAATACCAGTAATAGCAGCAGTACTAATGTTAGTTGGAATACCAGTAATAGCAGCAGTACTAATGTTAGTTGGAACACCAGTAATAGCAGCAGTACTAATGTTAGTTGGAATACCAGTAATAGCAGCAGTACTAATGTCAGTTGGAATACCAGTAATAGCAGCAGTACTAATGTTAGTTGGAACACCAGTAATAGCAGCAGTACTAATGTTAGTTGGAATACCAGTAATAGCAGCAGTACTAATGTCAGTTGGAATACCAGTAATAGCAGCAGTACTAATGTCAGTTGGAACACCAGTAATAGCAGCAGTACTAATGTTAGTTGGAATACCAGTAATAGCAGCAGTACTAATGTTAGTTGGAATACCAGTAATAGCAGCAGTACTAATGTTAGTTGGAATACCAGTAATAGCAGCAGTACTAATGTTAGTTGGAACACCAGTAATAGCAGCAGTACTAATGTCAGTTGGAACACCAGTAATAGCAGCAGTACTAATGTTAGTTGGAACACCAGTAATAGCAGCAGTACTAATGTTAGTTGGAATACCAGTAATAGCAGCAGTACTAATGTCAGTTGGAACACCAGTAATAGCAGCAGTACTAATGTCAGTTGGAACACCAGTAATAGCAGCAGTACTAATGTTAGTTGGAATACCAGTAATAGCAGCAGTACTAATGTCAGTTGGAACACCAGTAATAGCAGCAGTACTAATGTCAGTTGGAACACCAGTAATAGCAGCAGTACTAATGTCAGTTGGAACACCAGTAATAGCAGCAGTACTAATGTTAGTTGGAACACCAGTAATAGCAGCAGTACTAATGTCAGTTGGAACACCAGTAATAGCAGCAGTACTAATGTTAGTTGGAATACCAGTAATAGCAGCAGTACTAATGTCAGTTGGAACACCAGTAATAGCAGCAGTACTAATGTTAGTTTTAATAGTAGTGCTATCAGTATTACTGTGAACCCTCACTCTGCAGGCTCTGAAGGTCCGTTTCCTCCTGACTGAATCCTGGCGTCTGTACCTCAGCAACATGTCTCTCTCCTGCAGGAAACACACACACACACACACACACACACACACACACACACACACACACACACACACACACACACACACACACACACACACACACACACACACACACAGTCAGTGGAACGTAACAGAGTGTGTTGACTTCCTGTCTGACTGAATCTCAGAGACACACTGTAACAGTGTGTAGTAACAGTTTGTAGTAACAGTGTCAGTACACAGTGTGTAGTACAGTGTGTAGTACAGTGTGTAGTACAGTGTGTAGTAACAGTGTGTAGTACAGTGTGTAGTAACAGTGTGTACTACAGTGTGTAGTACAGTGTGTAGTAACAGTGTGTAGTACAGTGTGTAGTACAGTGTGTAGTACAGTGTGTAGTAACAGTGTGTAGTAACAGTGTCAGTACACAGTTTGTAGTAACAGTGTCAGTACACAGTGTGTAGTACAGTGTGTAGTACAGTGTGTAGTACAGTGTGTAGTAACAGTGTGTAGTACAGTGTGTAGTACAGTGTGTAGTACAGTGTGTAGTAACAGTGTGTACTACAGTGTGTAGTACAGTGTGTAGTAACAGTGTGTAGTACAGTGTGTAGTACAGTGTGTAGTACAGTGTGTAGTAACAGTGTGTACTACAGTGTGTAGTACAGTGTGTAGTAACAGTGTGTAGTAACAGTGTCTAGTACAGTGTGTAGTAACAGTGTGTACTACAGTGTGTAGTACAGTGTGTAGTAACAGTGTGTAGTACAGTGTAGTACAGTGTGTAGTACAGTGTGTAGTAACAGTGTCAGTACACAGTTTGTAGTAACAGTGTCAGTACACAGTGTGTAGTACAGTGTGTAGTACAGTGTGTAGTACAGTGTGTAGTAACAGTGTGTAGTACAGTGTGTAGTAACAGTGTGTACTACAGTGTGTAGTACAGTGTGTAGTAACAGTGTGTAGTACAGTGTAGTACAGTGTGTAGTACAGTGTGTAGTAACAGTGTCAGTACACAGTTTGTAGTAACAGTGTCAGTACACAGTGTGTAGTACAGTGTGTAGTACAGTGTGTAGTAACAGTGTGTAGTACAGTGTGTAGTACAGTGTGTAGTAACAGTGTCAGTACACAGTGTGTAGTACAGTGTGTAGTACAGTGTGTAGTAACAGTGTCAGTACACAGTGTTGTCGTACAGTGTGTAGTAACAGTGTGAGTACACAGTGTGTAGTAACAGTGTCAGTACACAGTGTGTAGTACAGTTTGTAGTACAGTGTGTAGTACAGTTTGTAGTACAGTGTGTAGTAACAGTGTGTAGTAACAGTGTGTAGTACAGTGTGTAGTAACAGTGTCAGTACACAGTTTGTAGTACAGTGTGTAGTACAGTGTGTAGTAACAGTGTGTAGTACAGTGTGTAGTACAGTGTGTAGTAACAGTGTCAGTACACAGTGTGTAGTACAGTGTGTAGTACAGTGTGTAGTAACAGTGTCAGTACACAGTGTGTAGTACAGTGTGTAGTACAGTGTGTAGTAACAGTGTCAGTACACAGTGTTGTCGTACAGTGTGTAGTACAGTGTGTAGTAACAGTGTGTAGTAACAGTGTGTAGTACAGTGTGTAGTAACAGTGTCAGTACACAGTTTGTAGTACAGTGTGTAGTACAGTGTGTAGTAACAGTGTGTAGTACAGTGTGTAGTACAGTGTGTAGTAACAGTGTCAGTACACAGTGTGTAGTACAGTGTGTAGTACAGTGTGTAGTAACAGTGTCAGTACACAGTGTGTAGTACAGTGTGTAGTACAGTGTGTAGTAACAGTGTCAGTACACAGTGTTGTCGTACAGTGTGTAGTAACAGTGTGAGTACACAGTGTGTAGTAACAGTGTCAGTACACAGTGTGTAGTACAGTGTGTAGTACAGTTTGTAGTACAGTGTGTAGTAACAGTGTGTAGTAACAGTGTGTAGTACAGTGTGTAGTACATTGTGTAGTAACAGTGTGTAGTACAGTGTGTAGTAACAGTGTCAGTACACAGTGTGTAGTACAGTGTGTAGTACAGTGTGTAGTAACAGTGTCAGTACACAGTGTGTAGTACAGTGTGTAGTACAGTGTGTATTAACAGTGTGTAGTACAGTGTGTAGTACAGGTTGTAGTAACAGTGTGTACTACAGTGTGTAGTAACAGTGTCAGTACACAGTGTGTAGTAACAGTGTGTAGTACAGTGTGTAGTAACAGTGTGTAGTACAGTGTGTAGTACAGTGTGTAGTACAGTGTGTAGTACAGTGTGTATTAACAGTGTGTAGTACAGTGTGTAGTACAGGTAGTAGTAACAGTGTGTAGTACAGTGTGTAGTGACAGTGTCAGTACACAGTGTGTAGTACAGTGTGTAGTGACAGTGTGTAGTACAGTGTGTAGTACAGTGTGTAGTAACAGTGTCAGTACACAGTGTGTAGTAACAGTGTGTAGTACAGTGTGTAGTACAGTGTGTAGTACAGTGTGTAGTAACAGTGTCAGTACACAGTGTGTAGTAACAGTGTGTAGTACAGTGTGTAGTACAGTGTGTAGTACAGTGTGTAGTAACAGTGTCAGTACACAGTGTGTAGTAACAGTGTGTAGTACAGTGTATAGTACAGTGTGTAGTGACAGTGTGTAGTACAGTGTGTAGTACAGTGTGTAGTAACAGTGTGTAGTACAGTGTGTAGTGACAGTGTGTAGCACAGTGTGTAGTACAGTGTGTAGTAACAGTGTGTAGTACAGTGTAGTAACAGTGTGTAGTACAGTGTATAGTAACAGTGTGTAGTACAGTGTATAGTAACAGTGTGTAGTAACAGTGTGTAGTACAGTGTAGTAACAGTGTGTAGTACAGTGTGTAGTAACAGTGTGTAGTACAGTGTGTAGTAACAGTGTGTAGTACAGTGTAGTAACAGTGTGTAGTACAGTGTGTAGTACAGTGTGTAGTACAGTGTGTAGTACATTGTATAGTAACAGTGTGTAGTACAGTGTGTAGTAACAGTGTGTTGTACAGTGTAGTAACAGTGTGTAGTACAGTGTGTAGTAACAGTGTCACAGTGTGTAGTACAGTGTGTAGTACAGTGTGTAGTACAGTGTGTAGTAACAGTGTGTAGTACAGTGTGTAGTAACAGTGTCAGTACAGAGTGTGTAGTACAGTGTGTAGTACAGTGTGTAGTAACAGTGTGTAGTACAGTGTGTAGTACAGTGTGTAGTACAGTGTGTAGTAACAGTGTCACAGTGTGTAGTACAGTGTGTAGTACAGTGTGTAGTAACAGTGTGTAGTACAGTGTAGTAACAGTGTGTAGTACAGTGTGTAGTACAGTGTGTAGTACAGTGTGTAGTAACAGTGTGTAGTACAGTGTGTAGTACAGTGTGTAGTACAGTGTGTAGTACAGTGTGTAGTACAGTGTGTAGTACAGTGTAGTAACAGTGTCAGTACACAGTGTGTAGTACAGTGTAGTAACAGTGTGTAGTACAGTTTGTAGTACAGTGTGTAGTAACAGTGTTTAGTAACAGTGTGTAGTACAGTGTGTAGTACAGTGTGTAGTAACAGTGTGTAGTACAGTATGTAGTACAGTGTGTAGTAACAGTGTGTAGTACAGTGTGTAGTACAGTGTGTAGTAACAGTGTGTAGTACAGTGTGTAGTACAGTGTGTAGTAACAGTGTCAGTACACAGTGTGTAGTAACAGTACACAGTGTGTATTACAGTGTGTAGTACAGTGTGTAGTACAGTGTGTATTACAGTGTGTAGTACAGTGTGTAGTAACAGTGTGTAGTACAGTGTGTAGTACAGTGTGTATTAACAGTGTGTAGTACAGTGTGTAGTACAGTGTGTAGTAACAGTGTGTAGTACAGTGTGTAGTACAGTGTGTAGTACAGTGTGTAGTACAGTGTGTAGTAACAGTGTGTAGTACAGTGTGTAGTAACAGTGTGTAGTACAGTGTGTAGTACAGTGTGTAGTAACAGTGTGTAGTACAGTGTGTAGTACAGTGTGTAGTAACAGTGTGTAGTACAGTGTGTAGTACAGTGTGTAGTAACAGTTTGTAGTACAGTGTGTAGTACAGTGTGTAGTACAGTTAGTAGTACAGTGTGTAGTAACAGTGTCAGTACACAGTGTGTAGTACAGTGTGTAGTACAGTGTAGTACAGTGTGTAGTAACAGTGTGTAGTACAGTATGTAGTACAGTGTGTAGTAACAGTGTGTAGTACAGTGTGTAGTACAGTGTGTAGTAACAGTGTGTAGTACAGTGTGTAGTAACAGTGTCAGTACACAGTGTGTAGTAACAGTACACAGTGTGTAGTACAGTGTGTAGTACAGTGTGTAGTACAGTGTGTAGTAACAGTGTGTAGTACAGTGTGTAGTAACAGTGTGTAGTATAGTGTGTAGTACAGTGTGTAGTAACAGTGTGTAGTACAGTGTGTAGTACAGTGTGTAGTAACAGTGTCAGTACACAGTGTGTAGTAACAGTACACAGTGTGTAGTGTGTAGTAACATGAACACCAGCAGACTGAATGTCCAGAGGAAGGGTTGATGTTTAATGATGAATAAATACATAAATCATCAGCAAAGATAACAATAATTTACATATATAATAAAAAGTAAAGAAATGTGAATCAACAGACCACTGGAGAGTTTTCACTCTTTTAAATAAAGAAAAACATTCAAATATAAAGTGCACGTTTTAACCTTGTACTTTTCTGGAATCTATTCAATACTTTTCTCTTAAAGAGTCGTTTCAATACAGATCTCAGTTTGTGCTGATGAAGACCTGAACCTCTTCCTCAGAGGGTCTGTATAATCTGGATTCAGTCTGAACACAAGGGTTAGGAAACTGAACATGGTCCAGTCTCTGAGAGACGTCTCCTCTTCAGTCTCTCAGAGACGTCTCCTCTTCAGTCTCTCAGAGACGTCTCCTCTTCAGTCTCTCAGAGACGTCTCCTCTTTCAGTCTCTCAGACGTCTCCACTTCAGTCTCTCAGAGACGTCTCCACTTCAGTCTCTCAGAGACGTCTCCTCTTCAGTCTCTCAGAGATGTCACCACTCCAGTCTCTGAGAGACGTCTCCTCTTCAGTCTCTCAGAGACGTCTCCACTTCAGTCTCTCAGAGATGTCTCCTCTTTCAGTCTCTTAGAGACGTCTCCTCTTCAGTCTCTTAGAGACGTCTCCTCTTCAGTCTCTTAGAGACGTCTCCTCTTCAGTCTCTCAGAGACATCTCACGTCACTTTAGTTCTTGGCATTTTTATATGGTTTAGTGTTAGGGTTGAGAAAAGACCCCAATGTCCACATGAACACTTAAGTCCAACAGCTGGGACAGTCCGTCCATAACCCCTAACAGTACCTGTACCTGTACCTGTACCACATTGGTCCAGCTGTTGTTGAACCGGGCACCTAAGACCTCCTGAGGCGTGTTGGTCCCTTCCTGTCCTGGTCTCTGAGGCGGGACTGTCCCTTCCTGTCCTGGTCTCTGAGGCGGGACGTCCCTTCCTGTCCTGGTCTCTGAGGCGGGACGTCCCTTCCTTTCCTGGTCTCTGAGGCAGGGCCGTCCCTTCCTGGCCTGTTGTCTGAGGTAGGACCGTCCGCTGACAGCCAGGCTCTGCTGTGATTGGTGGACAGCAGCAGGTGCACGGCAGTGGGCGGTGAGGTGCTGGATCTCCTGAAACCATATGAGGTCCATCTGAAGCAGACTGAGCCCTGCTGGACTCTGAAACACAGACCGGACCTCAGACTCACTGTGTCAACATCATACAGGTACTGAGTACTACCTGAATACTTCACTGCTACATGAGTACTACCTGAATACTTCACTGCTACCTGAGTACTACTGAATACTTCACTGCTACCTGAGTACTACCTGAATACTTCACTGCTACCTGAGTACTACCTGAATACTACCTGAATACTTCACTGCTACCTAAATACTACCTGAATACTTCACTACTACGTAAGTACTACCTGAATACTTCACTGCTACCTGAGTATTACCTGAATACTTCACTGCTACCTGAGTACTACCTGAATACTACACTGCTGCCTGAGTACTACCTGAATACTTCACTGCTACCTGAGTACTACCTGAATACTTCACTGCTACCTGAGCACTACCTGAATACTTCACTGCTACCTGAATACTTCACCGCTACCTAAGTACTTCACTGCTACCTGAATACTTCACTGCTACCTGAGTACTACCTGAATACTTCACCGCTACCTGAATACTACATGAATACTTCACCGCTACCTGAGTACTACCTGAATACTTCACTGCTACCTGAATAATTCACTGCTACCTGAGTACTACCTGAATACTTCACTGCTACCTGAGTACTACCTGAATACTTCACTGCTACCTGAATAATTCACTGCTACCTGAGTACTACCTGAATACTTCACTGCTACCTGACTACTACCTGAATACTTCACTGCTACCTGAGTACTACCTGAATACTTCACTGCTACCTGAGTACTACCTGAATACTTCACTGCTACCTGAATACTTCACTGCTACCTGAGTACTACCTGAATACTTCACTGCTACCTGAATACTTCACTGCTACCTGAGTACTACCTGAATACTTCACTGCTACCTGAATACTTCACTGCTACCTGAGTACTACCTGAATACTTCACTGCTACCTGAGTACTTCACTGCTACCTGAGTACTTCACTGCTACCTGAGTACTACCTGAATACTTCACTGCTACCTGAATACTTCACTGCTACCTGAGTACTACCTGAATACTTCACTGCTACCTGAGTACTTCACTGCTGCCTGAGTACTACCTGAATACTTCACTGCTACCTGAGTACTACCTGAATACTACCTGAATACTTCACTGTTACCTGAGTTCTACCTGAATACTTCACTGCTACCTGAATACTACCTGAATACTTCACTGCTACCTGAGTACTACCTGAATACCTCACTGCTACCTGAATACTACCTGAATACTTCACTGCTACCTGAGTACTTCACTGCTACCTGAGTACTTCACTGCTACCTGAGTACTACCTGAATACTTCACTGCTACCTAAATACTACCTGAATACTTCACTGCTACCTGAGTACTTCACTGCTACCTGAGTACTTCACTGCTACCTGAGTACTACCTGAATACTTCACTGCTACCTAAATACTACCTGAGTACTTCACTGCTACCTGAGTACTACCTGAATACTACACTGCTACCTGAGTACTACCTGAATACTTTACTGCTACCTGAGTACTACCTGAATACTTCACCACTAGCTGAATACTTCACCACTAGCTGAATACTTCACTGCTACCTGAATACTACCTGAATACTTCACTACTACCTGAGTACCACCTGAGTACTTCACTGCTACCTGAGTACTACCTGAATACTTCACTGCTACCTGAGTACTACCTGAGTACTTCACTGCTACCTGAATACTACCTGAATACTTCTCCGCTACCTGAGTACTACCTGAATACTACACTGCTACCTGAGTACTACCTGAATACTTCACTGCTACCTGAGTACTACCTGAATACTTCTCCGCTATCTGAGTACTACCTGAATACTTCACTGCTACCTGAGTATTACCTGAATACTTCACTGCTACCTGAGTACTACCTGAGTACTGAGTTCTACTCACCAGCTGCCGTTAGGACCAGAGGATGAAGGCCAGGGAGAAGAAGAGGAAGAGGAAGAGGAACTGAGGAGAGATCAGAGAACCAGGTTCAGAGAGTCAGGATCAGAAAGTCAGGATCAGAGAGTCAGGATCAGAGTGTCAGGATCAGAAAGTCAGGATCAGAGTCAGGATCAGAGAGTCAGGATCAGAGAGTCAGGATCAGAGAGTCA
>NC_136910.1:35000-75000 GCF_949606895.1 Notothenia rossii | reverse complement strand
CCATAGATTGAAGCCCTGTTCGCGGGGACGCGCAAAGGTGACGTCAACCCGCTTATTGAGCGTTCCCTAGTTTTCTAAGCGGAAAAACGAAAGATACTATTTACTTTCTCTCTTTTGAATGATATATTTCCCATCAGATTAAAAAGCAAACGGCTGAATAAATAATGTGCATACAATTGCAAGGAGGCACGTTTTAAGGACACTTTTCAGATCTGTCACAATCTTCGTATTGGAACAAACTTCCGTTTTTAAGTCTAGTCCCACTCTGCTATGTTCCTCCTTCCTACAGAACAGACAATGACAGGATAATATGTCATTTGTCAGTATAGTCCTATTTCTTAAAACCTTCTCTGTTGTTTAAGTTTCTGATAACCACGAATAGTAACCATTGATATAACAGTAATGATATAACATTATGTCAGACACTGTGTTATTTTCAATCAAGACTAAAAGATAATGTGTTCAGACTGGCTCCACTCGCTTTAATTGCCCCTTTGAATCTAATTGTCCTCTGTGGTTTCCTACTCAACACAATTTTATTTTTTATTGTATTTTAAGGTGACATTGAATGTTTTGAAAGGTGTCCTGAAATAAAGTGTATTATTGATCTTATATCTGTGCCTCCATCACACTATTAATGTTCTTTATTTTAGACTAGGTTTTTCCTGGTGTCAATCGGGAAGATCTGCACTGTTCTTTAACATGTTCAGCAGAGCAGGTATTTCTCCTGCCAGATATGGCACCCCCCCTACAACTTTGTCCAGGAGAGTCACAACGTCACCAAAATCACACTGGTGTTGCCTGTTCCCCTCTAGTTTATGTTCACCAAAGCATGTTACTCTGGGCCCAGCAGGTGAAAAACTAAAGAGGGGCTTCCATATCCGGCAGAGAAGGTGTTATAGCTGCCGGACAGCGAAGGTTTTAAGAAATAGGACTATACTGACTATACTAAATAATGACATCTTATCCTTTCATTGTCTGTCCTTAAAACGAGCAACCTCGCAATTGTATGCACATTATTTATTCAGCCGTTTGCTCTTTAATCTGATGGGAAATATATCATTCAAAAGAGAGAAAAACGCCCTTACCCTGTATTCCACCGGGCCACGGCGCCGCAGATGGAACCGGTGGAATACAGGGTCTACCGTGTTTAGAAACCGTTAAGCAGAACCAAAATTGTGTATTTTGTATGGGTACCCGGTACCCGGCATTTTCTTATCGGTCCTCATCTGGAACTGAGTTTCGGTTCCCAACCCTACCAAGGAGAGAGGAGAGAGGAGAGAGGAGAGAGGAGAGAGGAGAGAGGAGAGAGGAGGCTCATCATGAACACATCTGTCCATCAGACAGAGGGCTGCTGTGCCTCCTGTCATCATTAATGGACATCTCTTTAAAATGACCGCTCAGAGGAGAGGAGTTCTCATTTCTCTAACCGCCTGCTGCTTCCCCTCCTCTCTCATCAGTTCCCCTCCTCGACTCCTCTCTCCTCGACTTCTCTCTCCTCGGTTCCCCTCCTCGACTCCTCAACTCCTCTCTCCTTGGTTCCCCTCCTCGATAGGAGGAGAGGAGGAGAGGAGGGGATATTAGATAAATGGGAAACCTTCCATGACAACAACATCAACATGATAACAACATCAACATCAACACGATAAAACCATGTGACTAAACTGTGACCATGGTTCAACATGTCCAGCAGCTTTGGGAGCTTCAGGTGATGGAGCTTCAGGTGGAGCTTCAGGTGGAGCTTCAGGTGGAGCTTCAGGTGATGGAGCTTCAGGTGATGGAGCTTCAGGTGGAGCTTCAGGTGATGGAGCTTCAGGTGATGGAGCTTCAGGTGGAGCTTCAGGTGATGGAGCTTCAGCTGATGGAGCTTCAGGTGGAGCTTCAGGTGATGGAGCTTCAGCTGATGGAGCTTCAGGTGATGGAGCTTCAGGTGATGGAGCTTCAGGTGGAGCTTCAGGTGATGGAGCTTCAGCTGATGGAGCTTCAGGTGATGGAGCTTCAGGTGATGGAGCTTCAGGTGATGGAGCTTCAGCTGATGGAGCTTCAGGTGATGGAGCTTCAGCTGATGGAGCTTCAGGTGATGGAGCTTCAGGTGATCTAGCTTCAGGTGATGGAGCTTCTGGTGATGGAGCTTCAGGTGATGGAGCTTCAGGTGATGGAGCGTCAGGTGATGGAGCTTCAGGTGGAGCTTCAGCTGATGGAGCTTCAGGTGGAGCTTCAGGTGATGTAGATTCAGGTGATGCAGCTTCAGGTGGAGCTTCAGGTGATGTAGATTCAGGTGATGCAGCTTCAGGTGGAGCTTCAGGTGATGTAGCTTCAGCTGATGGAGCTTCAGGTGATGGAGCTTCAGGTGGAGCTTCCGGTGATGGAGCTTCAGGTGATCTAGCTTCAGGTGATGGAGCTTCAGGTGATGGAGCTTCAGGTGATGCAGCTTCCGGTGATGGAGCTTCAGGTGATGGAGCTTCCGGTGATGGAGCTTCAGGTGATGGAGCTTCAGGTGATGGAGCTTCAGGTGATGCAGCTTGCGGTGATGGAGCTTCAGGTGATGCAGCTTCCGGTGATGGAGCTTCCGGTGATGGAGCTTCAGGTGATGGAGCTTCAGGTGATGGAGCTTCAGGTGATGGAGCTTCAGGTGATGCAGCTTGCGGTGATGGAGCTTCAGCTGATGGAGCTTCAGGTGATGGAGCTTCAGGTGATGGAGCTTCAGGTGATGGAGCTTCAGGTGGAAACTAGACTCTGATCTGCTCCTCTTTAGGAGCTCAGGTCCAGAATACATGAATATGAAACACGTACAGAATAAATTCAACATACACTTACGGCGTTATCTCCCAGGATGTCCAGCTTCTTCATCAACTCACTGATCACAATGTCCTGAGGAACAGGAGAAACGTGAGTCAGCAGAAATACCAATGACTCCGCGATGTGCCATGGCGATGTACCTGAGTCAGAAGTGAAGTACCGTCACACCTGAGGATCACCGCGAGTTATTAACAGGTTGCTGTCACTCACCGGGACGCCCTCAGCCTCGCAGTAGATCTGAAGAGGACTGAGGCCTTCTGGGAAATGGAGTTGATGGAAGTTAATGGCAGGTGAGCGTCGCTCCCTCTCCTGAAGAGTAATAACAACAAGGTTAACCAGCTAGTTAACAGCGTGTTGTTTACCTCAGTCTAACGGTTAAATGTCTTGTTGTTTACATCAGTCTGACTGTTTAGCGTGTCGTTGTTGTTTACATCAGTTCTTACCTCCAGCTCCAGGATCCTGAACTCCAGCAGTTCATTCTGGTCTCTGATGTCCTGGATCTCGTTCTCCAGCTGCATCTCTTCAGCTTCCATCTGCCTCACCTGAGAACCCCCCCCCCCCCCCACATGGAGTCAGTTACCTAACACTGCTATAAACTACATCCAGAAGGTTTTGAGACTGTGTTAGCTTCAGTGTATAGTGTGCGTTAGCTTCAGTGTATAGTGTGTGTTAGCTTCAGTGTATAGTGTGCGTTAGCTTCAGTGTACAGTGTGTGTTAGCTTCAGTGTATAGTGTGCGTTGGCTTCAGTTTATAGTGTGTGTTAGCTTCAGTGTACAGTGTGTGTTAGCTTCAGTGTATAGTGTGCGTTAGCTTCAGTTTATAGTGTGTGTGTTAGCTTCAGTGTATAGTGTGCGTTAGCTTCAGTTTATAGTGTGTGTTAGCTTCAGTTTATGGTGTGTGTTAGCTTCAGTGTATAGTGTGCGTTAGCTTCAGTTAATAGTGTGTGTTAGCTTCAGTGTACAGTGTGTGTTAGCTTCAGTTTATGGTGTGTGTTAGCTTCAGTGTATAGTGTGCGTTAGCTTCAGTGTATAGTGTGTGTTAGCTTCAGTTTATGGTGTGTGTTAGCTTCAGTGTATAGTGTGCGTTAGCTTCAGTTTATAGTGTGTGTTAGCTTCAGTTTATGGTGTGTGTTAGCTTCAGTGTATAGTGTGCGTTAGCTTCAGTTTATAGTGTGTGTTAGCTTCAGTGTACAGTGTGTGTTAGCTTCAGTGTATAGTGTGCGTTAGCTTCAGTTTATAGTGTGTGTTAGCTTCAGTGTATAGTGTGCGTTAGCTTCAGTTTATAGTGTGTGTTAGCTTCAGTTTATAGTGTGTGTTAGCTTCAGTTTATGGTGTGTGTTAGCTTCAGTGTATAGTGTGCGTTAGCTTCAGTTTATGGTGTGTGTTAGCTTCAGTGTACAGTGTGTGTTAGCTTCAGTTTATAGTGTGTGTTAGCTTCAGTGTATAGTGTGCGTTAGCTTCAGTTTATAGTGTGCGTTAGCTTCAGTTTATAGTGTGTGTTAGCTTCAGTTTATGGTGTGTGTTAGCTTCAGTGTATAGTGTGCGTTGGCTTCAGTTTATAGTGTGTGTTAGCTTCAGTTTATAGTGTGTGTTAGCTTCAGTTTATAGTGTGTGTTAGTTTCAGTTTATGGTGTGTGTTAGCTTCAGTGTACAGTGTGTGTTAGCTTCAGTGTATAGTGTGCGTTAGCTTCAGTTTATAGTGTGTGTTAGCTTCAGTTTATGGTGATTTGTTAGCTTCAGTGTATAGTGTGCGTTAGCTTCAGTTTATAGTGTGTGTTAGCTTCAGTGTATAGTGTGCGTTAGCTTCAGTTTATAGTGTGCGTTGGCTTCAGTGTATAGTGTGCGTTAGCTTCAGTGTATAGTGTGCGTTAGCTTCAGTGTATAGTGTGCGTTGGCTTCAGTTTATAGTGTGTGTTAGCTTCAGTTTATGGTGTGTGTTAGCTTCAGTGTATAGTGTGCGTTAGCTTCAGTGTATAGTGTGCGTTAGCTTCAGTGTATAGTGTGCGTTAGCTTCAGTGTATAGTGTGCGTTGGCTTCAGTTTATAGTGTGTGTTAGCTTCAGTGTACAGTGTGTGTTAGCTTCAGTTTATAGTGTGCGTTAGCTTCAGTGTATAGTGTGCGTTAGCTTCAGTTTATAGTGTGTGTTAGCTTCAGTTTATGGTGTGTGTTAGCTTCAGTGTATAGTGTGCGTTAGCTTCAGTGTATAGTGTGCGTTAGCTTCAGTGTATAGTGTGCGTTGGCTTCAGTTTATAGTGTGTGTTAGCTGTGTTTTATTAAATCCTGTTAAACTGGGACTACAGCCATAGTTTTGTAATTTTATTTTATTTTGAAAAGCCGCAGCCGGAAGCTAATGTTGCGCTGAATGTGGTGCATTTTGGGAATCCGTCAGTGTTAGAGTATTCTTAGCTTTGGGTGAGTTGTTGCTCTGTTCACTCAGTTGTAAATATAATAATAATTGTGATCTACGTGTACTATTCTGTGTATAATCTATCTACATTTATTGGTCATATTTTATGTTTATCTGAATATCTTTAGATTCCGTAGTGTATTACTTTTTAAAAGAATTATACATAAACTGAGAGGGAGCCGTTCTTCAGCTAACTAGTTAGCCGCTAACGTCGTGGAGTACATGTGGCATTTACGTCACTGATGTGAAACTTTCCTTTGTAGAGCAACATCTCACTGTACTGTGGCTAAACTGTGGATCTGTGTGTTCATTCCATGGTTTGCAGGTATGTTTATTTTGAGCTGTTAAGGCGAGACACCCCAGGTGAATACGGTAATTTTTTTAACTTAAAGGTATCAGCTAGAAATTTCTCCAGTTAATTACTTACAATAAGGCAATTGTCTTTTGTATTACAAGTTTTCTGAAATAGCATGTTTAAATATGCAAATTACTCATTATGTCATCAAACATGTGCATATTTTAACACATTTCAGGAATCGAAATCTGAACTTTGGATAAAGCCAGGTTCAAAATTCTTGTTTCATTTTGTAGTCATATTAGTTTCTAAGGCTTTTACAGAAGGGATTTTGGATATCTCTTTTTATCACTCCATAAATCAGAAAATACTGTCAACAGCCCTAAAATATCAATTTTTGCCATGTTTTTAGATATACAATGTTGTATAATTCAGGCTATGAATGATATATGAACAAACCCTTCTGTAAAAGCCTTCATAATATTGATAGGAATATAACTGGAAGGTTTGGTGTGTCTACGTGCTACTGAAGTTGAGATTTCGAACTCAAGAGTAGGAGAAAAAACTCATTTGGAGAAAACGACCTTTACAGATTGCAGCGAGGCGCTAGCTAAACCCTCCTGTTCTCTGGATGACAGCTTGCGCCTCGACGCACTCAGTGAAGGTATTTCATGTTCGGGGTCATTTCTTTTTTGTATAACCTTGCTTCGTGCAATGGATAATTGTTGTCATCTTCTCTGTAAACTTTTTTTTCGCCGTTCTTTTGCCATTTTGAGATTTCAATTTCTAGCGGAAAGCTAACCAGGAAGTGTTTTAGCACACCACGTGACGCATCTGAACGAATCACGTTGTCTGAAATTGACACCAGCCAATGAGATTTCGTTTCTTGGTTTAAGACCCCTTTGTGCTTTCCCGATTGGTTGCTGATACAAAGGAAACGACCATATTTGGATCCGATGAGATTGTGCAGGAGAGACACAGCTTTCTAACGATACCTCTGATGACATGGTGCACACAGCGGTCGCGGTACTTTATGTTACGTTAGAAAGCTAACTTTTGGTGAATTTAGGAGAAATCTACTGACGCAAATAGACAAACTATAGTCAAATAAACACTTAAATGTGTATTTTGTACGTTTTCCTTCCAAAAGCCTGAAAGAAAACATGTTATAGAATCAAAATAGCACAAAATCTCAAAATTGACCAGTGCTTGAAAAACGATGTTTTTGCCTGCCGTGTCTCGCCAAAACAAACTATTATTGAATACTGTCCATCTAAGTAATTTGATTAATCTTTATTGTCACAATTACAAACTAAATTGATTTATGTTTGTAATACATGTTATTGGGTTTCTTTATGTTTGTATTTAGAATAATTTTTCTCTAAACAAATGATACCACTATACGATCACTGTAGGAGTGTTAGAGGATTCTTAGCTTTGGAGCAACATCTCACTGTACTGTGGCTAAACTGTGGATTTGTGTGTTCATTCCATGGTTTGCAGAATAAAAGCTGATTGGCATTTCAAACTGACTCTGGTGAAGTACAAGAAAGCAACAGCAAAGTAGGACCCAAGTGTCACATTAGCTTCAGTTTATAGTGTGTGCTAACTTCAGTTTATAGTGTGTGTTAGCTTCAGTTTATAGTGTGTGTTAGCTTCAGTTTATAGTGTGTGCTAACTTCAGTTTATAGTGTGTCTTAGCTTCAGTTTATAGTGTGTCTTAGCTTCAGTTTATAGTGTGTGCTAACTTCAGTTTATAGTGTGTCTTAGCTTCAGTTTATAGTGTGTGTTAGCTTCAGTTTATAGTGTGTGTTAGCTTCAGTTTATAGTGTGTGTTAGCTTCAGTTTATAGTGTGCTAACTTCAGTTTATAGTGTGTGTTAGCTTCAGCTTATAGTGTGTGTTAGCTTCAGTGTACAGTGTGTGTTAGCTTCAGTGTATAGTGTGTGTTAGCTTCAGTTTATAGTGTGTGTTAGCTTCAGTTTATAGTGTGTGTTAGCTTCAACGACTGTCGTCATAGATAATGGTCATAATACTGGATGATCAAGTGATCATGTAAAGTTTGCCTCACCTTCTCCACCAGCTGCTGGTTCCTCTGATACAACGCCTGCTTCTCCTCCACCCACTGCACATCCTGAGGGACAGAATATTGAATGCACAATATTCTCGAACCTCTCAGATTACTGCTCTATGTTCTATGTTCTAAGTTTTTCGTCAGGTCAGTCAGGTAGAGCCAAGAGTCTGCATGTTTTTCTCCAAACTGAAAAAAATTAGCTTTAAGTTTCACAGTCTGTGTGTGTGTGGTGTGTGTGGTGTGTGTGTGTGTGTGTTACCAGTCCTTGTTGCTTCAGTGCTGAATCCAGATCGGCAACTCTGGTTTGATATCGACTGATTTCACTCAGCAGCTGTTCTCTGTTCTGAAACACAGAGTAGAACCATTCACCTGCTAGAACCCTGTATGTTAGAACACTGTCTGTTAGAACCCCATTTCTTCACAGATGTTAGAACCCTGTCTGTGTCAGATCATAGATGTTAGAGCGCCTTTGTCGGCGCGCCGCTGTGGGAAGATGGTGCCTGTGTCGGCTCGCCACTCCCTCAGCTCTCTGCCTTTAGCTCTCCTGCTTTTGTTTTATGTTTGTCAGAATGTCTCTGCTCTGCTCGTCTACGATCGCCAAGCTCTCCGCCACCTAAGACCCTCACTGGAGTATATACTGCTGCCCAACCCTACATCTGGCAACCGTAAATCGACTCCCCCCCTCTACTGTCGGATATTCCCACCTACCTGCGCCGGTTCCCCTGCATCCTGCCTCGCCGAAAGCGCTTTAGACGACGGGGAAAGCGTGGTGGTGCGCTGGTCCATCAAAAAGCACATCTGACGGCTTCTTCTGGGACTTATCCACGCATCAGATGCCATGGCCCTCCCGCTGCACGCCATGTGAGGGTTCGGTGGATTCGCCCGGTCTTTCCGGAGCTGCAGCCTCTGCTGCGCTCGCTGACAGCTCCTCCTGCCCAACTGACTGCTCCCGGCCCGCACGGGGTTCAACACGCACATCTTCGTCCACTAAGACGCACTACACCTTCGGCACCTCCGGAGAGAAAACTTTGCATGGCTTTGCTAAATGCTAGGTCGATAGCAAACAAAACGTTCCTGTTAAATGACTTCTTCACCTCTCGTGATCTGGATTTTATGTTTCTGACGGAGACCTGGGTCCACGCTTGCGAGTAGGTACCGTTTTCTGTACTTCTTCCTCCTGACTGTACATTATTCAGCCCCCCCCGTGCCACCGGCCGTGGTGGGGGCATAGCATCAGTGTTTAGAGCTAGCCTCCAATGCTGATTGCTTCACCCTGTAACTAGCTACGCTAGCTTTGAGTTGCAGCTTTTTGAACTGAACCCCGGCCTCGCCTATACTCTGCGCAGTCGTGTATCGTCCACCAAAGTCCAATAAGGATTTCATAACTGACTTTTCTGACTTTCTGTCCGGGATCATTGTGAAATATGATTGTGTTTTGATCTGCGGAGACTTCAATGTCCATGTGTGCTGCGAGTCCAAACCTCTGGTTAGGTTCTTTTTAAATCTCCTTGATTATTTTTGTCTCGTTCAGTCCGTGGCTGGCCCAACACACGAAAAAGGACACACCTTAGATTTAGTGTTATCGTTTGGACGGTCTGTCTCTGTGGATGAAATCTGTGCAGCAACGCGTATCTCAGACCATTTACCGGTTCTGTTTACAACCTCGATCCCTTCCGCAGGAGTCGAATCACGTGCCCCTGCACGTCGTCTTTGTTTGATCAACCCCTTGACTGCCTCACAGTTTTCTGATGTTTTTAATGCTTCTCCGATCTGTAAATTAGAGGTGAACTGTGCTCTTAGTGGGGATGAGCTGATCTCCATGTTTGACTCGAAATGTACGCTAATACTGGATTCCGTTGCTCCTTTTACGCTTAGACGCACCAAAGTTCTCTTGAGCCGTGGCTCAATGACTGTACTCATGCCCTCAGATGCACCTGCAGGCGTGCAGAGAGAAAATGGAAAAAGGACAAACTCCAGTGTTCTGTCCTCATCAGGACATTGTTGTTCATTTGTTGGATTTGTCTCCCCCGGCTGGCTGTCGTAATGTGTAAAATATGTACCATTGGTACCATGTGACCTAGTACATAAGGAAGCTGTATGTGAACAGGACAGCGACATGTTTTTTTGGTGACCACAATCTGCCCTAATCCTTGACGTTCCGTGCTTTTGGTCGCATTATTGGTACGTACAATTGATATAAACGTAGTGTTCTTTCATTTCCATTGAATATGTTTATAGAGAATAGTTTTGAGATGATAGTTAATGTGTGTTGTAAACTCCTCTGTAGAACTACCGTTAGCTACAGCCATAATTGTGTGCTACAGCCACGTGTGTGTGTGTTCTTTGGTGTTGATTCAACGTATAATGTGTGTAAATATTCTTCCGCATATTTATGTACTTATTGTATTGTGTTTATTTCCTAGTTTCACCCTTTCTTCATGATTAAAAGCGATTAAACGACATCTACGGCCTCTAGTCTTTGATAGTGGAAGGTGTTTAGCTGACAGTCAAAGTGCACAAGAGATACGTGCACTTAGGACTACACAGTGAAACAATAGCTTTCTAGCGGGCCGGACAACAGGTTTGATCAGATACAAGTTACTGCTGCTACATTACAGCTAAGAGAGAAGACTACAACAACAGCGCTAACGAAGAAACCTCATCCTCGGCTTCACAATGGAAGAAAGGAAAGAGCCACAGACAGCTTAGTGTTGCATATCTTAAATACGTTAAAAAAAGTACTAAGTTATAATATAATAAACAATAAACAATATGCTAAAAAAAGATAAAAACTAAAAAAGTTACATAATTTTCAAAAATACAGATCAAAAACAAATCAAATAGAAACATAGCTTCAAAGTAGAGCTCACACTCAAACCCGAAGACCCCGAAGAGCGTACATCCAAATACGTACTTCAACATCCCAAATCACACGATAGCCTTCAGTCAATGCCAGAAATGGAACCCATTAATGGACATGGAAGCGCTATTTCACAGCAGGATGGGAGTTTCCCTGCACTATAACCTAATGACAATAACTCTCCTCTACTGATTAATGCTCCCGCTCAACAGCTGGTCAAGTTGGAACATAGATCAGAACGAAGATACCCAGTTGAAGTTGGACAGAATCATGGATGGATGAGGACAGGAGGACTTAATGATCGTAACCGTCCACCAGCTCAACACCACAGCACTCCATTAGCTGGCAACGCAGACGAGAGTCAGAGCATGACAGACTTTGTGAGATTCTTTGCCTACCGCAAACTTGTCAGCACAGGATTGTTACAGTTTGACGATCGTTCAGAAAGCTTTAGAGCCTGGCGAGCTTCGTTTTTTAACACAGTCAGAGGCCTAGACTTATTGGCTAGCGATGAGATGGACCTGCTAGTCAAATGGCTAGGAAATGAGTCTGCTGGTCATGCAAGGTGGATCAGAGCAATGAATGTGAACCAACCTGAAATAGGGCTAGCCATGGTGTGGGAAAGACTGGAACACTGTTACGGATCACCAGAAGCTATTGAGAGCTCATTCTTCAAGAGACTTGATGGGTTCCCCAAGTTGACGAACAAGGAATTTCAGAAGTTGAGAGAGCTGGGCGATCTGTTGATCTGTTCTTTCTTCGAAGGCTGAGGGAGGTCTACCGGGCCTCGCCTTCCTAGATACCTCACATGGCGTCAACCCCATTGCACAAAAGTTACCATACAACCTACAAGAGAGATGGATCAGTGCCGGCACCAGATGCAAACGTCAAAACGGTGTACCATTTCCACCATTTTCCTTCTTTGTGGACTTTGTCTGCGAACAAACAATGACAAGAAATGACCCCAGTTTTGATCTTACCATGTTCAACAACACCCTGTCTTACTCAGAAACGCCTGCCTTCAAGCAGAGCAATAATAGAACAACTATTTCAGTCCATAATCCCGACGTGTCTTCCCCCTCCGATGCAGAGATGACTCAAAAGATGACTGAGGAGCCTGGCAGACAGTGTCCTATCCATAGGAAGCCTCATCCTCTACAAAAATGTCGCGGATTTAGAGAGAAATCCCTTGAAGATCGTAAGGCCTTTCTTAAGGAAGATTGGATCTGTTACAGATGTTGCGCCTCAACATCACATATTACCTGAAACTGCAAAGCGAGCGTCAAGTGCTCCGAGTGCGAAAGTGAAAGTCACAACACAGCTCTACATCCAGGACCCCCAACCTGGAAGGCAAAGGGCATTGACCCTGCCATAGGGTATGGCAGGGAGGATGGAAGTACACCTGCTGACATTGCAGCCCTATGTACCAGCGTCTGCGGTGGAGACCTGAGCGGCAGGTCGTGTTCGAAGATATGTCTTGTTAGAGTCTTCCACTCAAGTTATCCAGACAAAGCAGTAAAGCTTTATGCCATCCTTGACGATCAAAGTGACAGATCACTTGCTTGCCCAGAGTTATTTGATCTTTTCAAGATACAAAGCCCCAAGTCACCTTACTCACTGAAGACATGCGCAGGAGTGGTAGAGACAGCTGGAAGAAGAGCGAGTGATTTCCAAATCGAATCTCTCAATGGGCAGGTTTGTCTATCTCTCCCTACGCTAATTGAGTGTAACCCGATTCCTAACAACAGATCAGAAATCCCCACTCCAGAAGCTGCACTCCACCACGCACACCTGAAATCTGTAGCTCTTCAGATTCCTAAGATGGACGACCAAGCCCCAATACTGCTTCTCCTTGAAAGGGTAATAATAAGAGTACACAAGGTGCAGGAACAGATCAATGGTCCTCACGATGCACCCTATGCTCAGAGGCTCGACCTAGGATGGGTCATCATGGGAGACGTCTGTTTGGGAAATGTTCATAAGCCATCCATGGTGAACACTCTCTTCACAAGCACGCTAGAGAACGGTCGTCCATCTCTCTTTCAATCTTGTCCGAATCGCCTCCTCATCAAAGAAAGATACAGCGACTTTACGTCAGCTGACCCCACAAAGAGCTACTTCAGTGATGACACTTCCTGTGACAAAGGAGAAGACCATCTGGGGTGTACAGTGTTCCAAAGATCTAAGGAAGATAACAAAATAGCTCCCTCGATTGAAGACAAGGTCTTCATAAAGACCATGGAACAAGGGTTCCGAAAGGATGATGCCAACAACTGGGTTACCCCTTCCCCCTTCAAGGGGCAGAGACATCGTCCAGACAACCGATCACATAACCTTAAGCGTCTCTCTCCCTCAGATGGTTCATTTCCATACGTGGTCCAGTGAAGCATATCCGCTCGGATAGAGGCACCAATTTCCACAGAGCCTGCAAGGAGTTCCAGGTTCCTTCAAATATTGACAGCGTCCGTGTGGAGAGACATGAGGCTCGCACAACTCTTTTGGCAGAAGTAGCGGCCATCATGAATGCAAGACCCTTGGGTCCAATATCCACCGATCCTCCAGATCCATTGGTGCTGACCCCTGCTACCCTGCTCACACAGAATAAAGGTACCTTCTCAGCTCCTCCGGGGGATTTCATCCCCAAAGACCTGTACAAGCGTCACTGGCATCAGGTTCAATTCCTTGCAGATGCCTTTTGGAGCAAATGGAGGAAGCAGTACCTCTCAACTTCGCAGACAAAGAGTAAGTGGCACAGAAGCAAGCTAAACATTGATGTTGGAACTATTTTTCTTGTGAAAGACTCTCAAGCAAAGAGGCAATGCCATTGGCATTGGTCACCAAGGCATCCAAGAGAAAGGATGAAAAAGGTTGACATTGTAGAGGTCAAGATCACCAGAGAAGAAGGTGCTAAGCTTTTCCTCAGACCTATTACAGACTTAGTCATTCTTCTCTCCGAGGAAGACTACAAGAGCAAGTAGTGACATTCAAACATTGATATTTAGAAGCTCAGTTAATGGGTGTTATCAATAGATACCAGGCAGGGAGTGTTCTGTCCTCATCAGGACATTGTTGTTCATTTGTTGGATTTGTCTCCCCCTGCTGGCTGTCGTAATGTGTAAAATATGTACCATTTGTACCATGTGACCTAGTGCATAAGGAAGCTGCATGTGAATAGGACAGCCACATGTTTTTTTGGTGTCCACAATCTGCCCTAATCCTTGACGTTCCGTGCCTTTGGTCGCATTATTGATACGTACAATTGATATAAACGTAGTGTTCTTTAATTTCCAATGAATATGTTTATGGAGAATAGTTTTGAGATGAGTTAATGTGTGTTGTAAACTCCTCTGTAGACCTACCGTTAGCTACTGCCATAATTTTGTGCTACAGCCACATGTGTGTATGTTTGGTGTTGATTCAACATATAATGTGTGTAAATATTCTTCTGCATATTTATGTACTTCTTGTATTGTGTTTATTTCCTAGTTTCAGCCTTTCTTCATGATTAAAAGCTAATAAAAGACATCTACGGTCTTTAGTCCTTGATGGTGGAAGGCGTTTAGCTGACAGTCAAAGTGCACAAGAGATACGTGCACGTAGGACGACACATCCATGTCTCCTTAGAAATCCTTTGTGCTTGCCTTTACGACTTCCAGACGGCAGTCAAAGCAACCAAAACAGAGCACATTTCTCTGTTAATTTCCCAAAAAAGCCATACACCTCAGGTTCTTTTTAATGTCCTCAATTCGATCATTAATCCCTGTGATGCTTCTCCAATTGTGCCATCGACTACTCTCTGTGATAAGTTTCTTACATTTTTTGTCAAAAAAGTATCTGCTCTTAGGCCAGCCCACACTAATGCTACCCCAGCCCTGGAGCGAGTAGTTTACGCCCAGCTGCAGTCGTTCTTAACCACGCATGGCATCCATGAAAGGTTTCAGTCTGGCTTGAAACCCATGCACAGCACTGAAACAGCCCTTTTAAGAGTTTTTAATGATCTGCTCCTAGCCGCCGACTCAGCTGTCCTGGTACAGTTAGACCTGACAGCTGCCTTTGACACTGTGGACCATAGCATCCTGTTGTCACGGCTTGAACAGTCCGCTGGCATCACAGGCTCTGCCCTTGCATGGTTCAGGTCTTACCTGACAGACCGTAGCTTCTCAGTGCAGCTAGGTGCCTTCTCCTCTGCTAAAGCCCCTCTTACCTGTGAGGTTCCCCAAGACTCTATCCTGGGCCCCATCCTCTTTTTACTGTGCATACTGACCCTAGGTTCAATTCCCACAAAATACAAATTCCCTTCCACTGCTACGCCGACGATGTACAGATCTATCTGCCTCTGAAAGCAAATGTCAAACACTCACTACAGCCGTTGATGGACTGCTTGATAGAGATCAAATCCTGGCAGAGCAAAAACTTCCTTAACCTCAACGAGAGCAAGACCGAGGTCATCTTTTTTGGACCCCAACCTCTCCGGTTGATATTCTGGGCTCTCTCAATAAAAATATCCTCCCCTCTGCCATGAACCTTGGAGTGACCTTCAATAGCACTTTTAAATTCAACAAGCAGGTCAGCACCGTAGTCAGACTATTGGCCAAAACCAAGTCGTATTTATCTTTTAAAGACCTAGAAAGGGTTATTAACGTCTTTGTTACCTCAACACTGGACTACTGCAACGGTCTGTATGTGGGTATGGACCAGGCCTCAATTAGACGCCTGCAGCTAGTTCAGAACGCCGCTGCACGTCTTCTCACTGGCCACAAAAAGCGTGACCACATCTCCCCAATTCTGGCCTCACTGCACTGGCTTCCAATTCGGTTCAGAATTGATTTTAAAATCCTTTTATTTGTTTTTAAAGCCCTAAATGGGCTGGCTCCTGCCTACATAGCTGAACTCCTCCAGCGCTACACCCCAGAGCCTTAAGGTCTGCTGACCAGCTGCTGCTGGTAGTGCCCAAGGCCAGGCTCAAAACCTGAGGGCACCGAGCCTTCGCAGCAGCTGGCCCTCTGGAACACTCTGCCCCTCCATGTGAGGTCGGCCCAGACCCTAGGGGTTTTTAATTCCTCACTTAAAACACACTTCTTCTCTCTGGCCTTCTAGTCAGAGCAGAGCACGACTCCTGACTTTTCCCTGTGTTTTTTATTTATCTGTTGTAAATTGTTGTCTTTTATTGTGATTGTAGTAATGTGTTTCTATTACATGTACAGCACTTTGGCTCGACCAAAAATCGCTTTTAAATGTGCTTTATAAAATGTATAAATAAAACTTGATTTGATTTAGAATCCGGTTCTTTGACCACAGGTGTTAGAACCCACCCGGATCTCCTTCTCAGGATCGTAGGTTCCCCCGCTGGTTTCTGCAAGCAGAGCGTAAGCTCTCTGCAGAGCTTGGTACTCCTGAGTCAGCTGACGGAAACGGAACTCCGCCTCCTCGCGCACACACACCTGTAACAGGAACATGGGAGTGAGGAGGCGGGTTCTCTGTGGCTAATCCTGTTAACAACAATGTGTGTGTGTGTGTGTGTGTGTGTGTGTGTGTGTGTCTACCTCCTCTGGCTCTGTATCTGGAGTTCTATCGGTGTGAAACGACAAAGACGATCCATCAGAGTCCACAGAAGCTTCTTCATCGTAGCCGTAGAACGTCTCTATGACCTGAGAGGGAGACAACGTTACTGGGACTGGAACCTCAAGTCCCTACAGACACGCCTAGTAACAACAAAAGTACTAATGTTAGTTGGAATACCAGTAATAGCAGCAGTACTAATGTCAGTTGGAACACCAGTAATAGCAGCAGTACTAATGTTAGTTTTAATAGTAGTACTATCAGTATTACTGTGAACCCTCACTCTGCAGGCTCTGAAGGTCCGTTTCCTCCTGACTGAATCCTGGCGTCTGTACCTCAGCAACATGTCTCTCTCCTGCAGGAAACACACACACACACACACACACACACACACACACACACACACACACACACACACACACACAGTATTTACAATCTCCTTTGGGTTGATTGAATATATTTTACATCATAATTAGAGTAATGTTTTTTTCTGTAGTTTTCTTTGTGAGGAATTGAAATACTAACGATAACATTCTTCACATAACCCGCTGTCTCCAGAGCCTGGAACGCACACACAGAGGTTAGAGCTGTTGTTAGTATAACAGTATGTAGCAGTAATACTGTTAGTACTGTACAACAGAATGTATGTAGTATATAGTTATACGTGTGTAACAGTACTTCACCTTTGACAGGTCGTCAATGACGTGTTGTTGCTCCAGAACTTGTAAACGTAGAAACTCCATCTCCCTCTCGTCCTGGCTGTAACCATGGTAACTGGAGCGGCTGCGGTCCAGGTCATTCAAAGAATTCGGTCTCCGCTGAAATATGTAAATAAATCATAAACATGTCGATAAATCATAACAACTTATAACCCTTTTGTGCAGGTGTGAGGTAAAGGGTCAGGGGTTACCATAGCTACCATCTCCATGTTTTCCTGTGTGACGAAGCGCAGCTTGTTGTCTAGGCGACGCAGCGATAGCGCCATCTCCTCGTTCTTCCTGCTCAGACGCCGGTTCTTATCCAGCAGAGGCAGGAACTGACTCTCCGTCTCCCGCAGCCGCTTCAGCTGCACACAGTAGACACACAATACTGCAAATACTGCACACAGTAGCCTACACACAAAATACTGTAAACACTGCACACAGTACACATAGTGAATACTGCACACAGTACACACAGTAAACACTGCACACAGTACACACAGTACACACAAAATACTGTAAACACTGCACACAGTACACATAGTGAATACTGCACACAGTACACACAGTACACACAACATACTGTCAACACTGCACACAGTACCAGCTCGTTTCGTTCCTCCGACAGCAGAGCGTTCCGATCCTCCAGCTTCCTCACCACGGCGCTGAGCTCAGCGATTTTTAACTGAAACCTTCTAGTGTCCCGTTCCTCCTGAGACTACAAACACACAAACGCACGCACACACACACACGCACACGCACACGCACACGCACATGCACACGCACACACACACACACACACACACACACACACACACACACACACACACACACACACACACAGTTACAAGAGTAAGAGATTCAACTACTACTCCCATGGTGCATCTCAGTAGCACAGCCAGTCACAGAGCTTTAGGGAGTGCAGGTGATGTCGTCGTAAACTTCTGCAACGACTGCAGACGAATACTTCAGTCAAACAACTAACACCCGGGTAATTAAAATGAGCCCAGGCCGTAAACTGGTTTCATCACCTGGTGACCCAGTGAGTAGGAAGGTTAAACAGGAAGTAGAGTTAGGATGCTGTGGTTAAACAGGAAGTGGGTGGGGTTAATGCAGTAGGAGGCGGGGCTTACGAGGTGAGGACAGGTGTTAGGGTCAGGGTTAGTGTTGGGGCTGGCCCCCCCCCTCTGAGCATCTCTCAGCGCTGCGATCTGCTGCTCAGCTGCCTGCGTCTGCAGCTGCAGGCGGTGGGCGTGACCTGCCTGCAGACCCAGAGCTTTGTCCAGAACACTGACCGCTCGGTCCTTCAGCTTTATCTCATCCATCTGCACACAAACAGGCACACAGACTTTCTTTTATTTTTGTATTTAACCTTTATTCAACCAGATAAAAGCAATGAGATAAAATCTCATTTACAATGCTGAGCGGGCCAAGAAGGGAGCAACGTTACACATTATTACACAGAACACAGACATATAAAATACAGAGAACACAACTAAGTAAACAACAAGATGAAAAGCAGTCACTACATTGTGCACATTAGGGACAGTAAGAAAGGTACACTACTTATTACTGCAAGAGCAGCTGGTGGTAAGGACTTCAGACAACTTCAAATTAAAACAGTACCGTACAGGCTGGCAGGTTAGAGACACACAAGTTGGACAAAGATAGGTAGACAAGCAGATAGAGAGATGAACAGGTAGACAGACAGGTGAGTATTTTATTTGACGCATGATGACCGGCCTCTCTGATTGGACGAGGAGCAAGTGACTGTTTTTGTTAAAGTAAATGCTTTTGGCAAGGCCGGATTAGTACCTCCAGGGGCCCCTGGGCACTGAGCACTCATGGGCCCCCCCAACCCACGTACCAACAAGTAACATCACGCCTACCAAATCCTACCAACATTTTGTACTGAATTCAGTCAATCTGGCATGTCAAATCGCACACCTATTTGTCAAAAGCAGGGACGCAGCCACATAGTTCAACCAAAGTAGGTGTAGCCTTTTGCCCTTTCAGTCAAACATCACAAAACAAAGATACAATGGATACGATCTCAAGACAGTGTATGACTCAAGAAGACCTAGGTAATATCAATCAAAACCTCAGAGCAGCACCCCACTTAATGCCAAAATATGACTGGCTGGCTGTACAAGTACACGAGGAGTTGTATTTGTCACAAACATCGAGAGTTACTAAAGTAAAATATGTCGTGAAATTGTGTGGTTGCTCAAGGGTGGGGCTGTGATTCGGCTATACACCGCCGTTGCGTTGTAATAAAGTTGAGCGCATACATAGTGAGACCTACAGTAATTTGACCCTATGGAAAAGCTGTGTCATTTATGGCGAAGAGTGAGTGTCATTTAAAACAATGTATGATGAGAGAGGTTGTGCCCGAAAAAAAGAAAAGATCTGCCATTTTTAAATCTTGTCACTGAGGGCCCTCTTTGCTCAAGGGCCCCTGGGCACTTGCCCAGGTTGCCCATATGGTTAATCCGACTTTGGCTTTTGGGGTTTTTATTGGCTGAAAAGGCGTTACACCACGCAATAAGCAGTATAAACAGGAAGTCTGGGACGGCGGTGCAGCAGGAGAGACGAACGGTGGACTCAAACCGCCCGACACAGCGCCAACCACACGTTAATTTCAACAAAGAGTGGTGGGAACCATAACCTCATCGTGGTTGAGAGGTTCCTCTACAGCAGGGGTGCCCAACCAGTCGATCGCAAGATGTGTCTAAAAATAGAACAACAATATTCTGTTTTATCGTTAATGTCCTGTAACATAATCTTCCTGTGTCAGAATAATGCACTTGAACGCATCAAAGCTTTGTGATTGGCCGGCGTGACCCCATGTGTCGGGGCGTGGCTGGTGGGCAGTGGGCACTAGTTCGGTGACGTTGTCGGCAACAGGAGTGACAGTCCGCACACACACAAGACCGCAATTATGGCAGAAGCAAAAAAGCCCAAAATATATCATTTTCACTCCGAGTGGGAGGATGATTCCGGTATGTATTTTCCACCCTCCGCGGACTGGCCATCTGGAGAATCTGGAGAATCACAGAACGGGCGGTAGTCAAGGGCCGGCTCGATTCGCCGTCACCGCCCTTAATTTTTTATGCTTTTAAAAGGCATCATTGAAGCTGCATCGACAGAGGTGAGGTCCGCCGTTTCCGCGCAGCGAGGCTCCCCCCCAGTTGACAGTTCGCTAGCACCCAAGCCCCCCCCCCCCCAAACTCTCTATTGGGACTGGTAGATCTCGGCAGACTGGCAACTTTAAAAGTAGCTATTGGTTAAAAAAAGGTTGGGCACCCCTGCTCTACAGGAACCATCACCTCATCGTGGAGAGGTTCCTGAATCTACAGCAGCGGTTCCCAACCTTTTTCAACTCAGGGCCCACTTAAGAATTTAAAAAAATGTGCGGCCCACAGTCAACCATAATAATATGGAGGCTATATAACGTTCTGATTGATTGATTCAGAACATGTGGCACGTTGTAAATCCAGTAGAACAGACCACTGTCAAGGACTGTAATGACCGTTGCTAAGGGGCATCAAAAAAGAGAACGGAAAAGAGGTTAAAAAAATAAAAAAATCTCAATAATGAAATGTTTCCACACAAATCATAATGTTTTGCAAATTATTTGGCAGCAAATATTGAATTTACATTTACACCCTTTAATATTGTATTCGGGCTTTTAGATGAAGAACGCACACAGTTAATAAATACAACTATTCTTCTGGCTAAAATACATGTTTAAAAGTCATTCAAGGAGTAATCTTAATTGAAGGTGTTTGAAGAGTAGGTTAATAGTGGCTCAACACGCCATGAAATGGGAAATAATGAGCTCTAACGTAGAGTGGGATTAAAGGAACAATAAATATGCCATGTTGTGTTTTTGGTGGTTTTTGGTTGTCAACCTATTTTTGTTTGTGAAATGTTGAAGTGCTGACTGTAGCTCTATTTCTTCTGTTTTTGTTTTGTTTTCGTTTGAGATGGAAATCTCCTCTCCTATATGTTATTATTATGTCCATGTTTCTGTCTTTAGCCTGTACAACATTTTTTTTTAAATTAATTAAAAAAAATTGGCGGACAGGTTAGGAACCGCTGCCAGCAGTGGTTCTCAAATGGGCGTACTCGGACCCCTAGGGGTACATTGGAGTGATGCAGGGGGTACGTGAGATTTATTTTATGTTAATGAAAAAAAGAATAATGCATTTAAACAAACTACTAATACTAGATGAACTACTTTCTTCAAAGGTTTACAGTAATTCTGGATAATAAAATGGGAAAAATAAACGGGGTGCTCTCTTTTCCTCTCCCACTCCCGTCAGTCTCGTGCAGCTCGCTGAACCTGTAATAAGTGACCCGACAGTAAAGAATAAATATATTTATAACTAGTTTAGCTAGTTCCAGAGTAGATACACTAGCTAAGTGTGTTAGGTCTAACTCTTAGTCTATTTTGCTCGGCTCAACGGTCCGTCACAGCGGCGGAGCTGTGATAATGCAGAGCTGCGTCTTCTCCGTCAGCAGCAGCTGATCTGATCTCTGTAATAACTGCAGGTGCCTCCCTGTCAGAATGACAAAGGTCCTCAGTGAAGCTCAAGCCCATGTTTCTCACTACATTGTAAGTACAACTTATTAAAAAGATCAGTTCAATGCAACTAATGTATTCTTAGTGTTATTGCATGATGTTAAAATTAGTTTGCCATGAATTTAGTGATGGATTGTAAACATTTGAAATGTAGCATTTAAGAGTTTCTCAGCTACAAGGTTGTTGTTTTAATAAATCAGACACTGATGGTGCAGCGCTGTACTGTACCTCTTTATATAGGCTTTTTTTCCCTAACCATTTTTTTTGCGCTGATCAGAGGGTACTTGGCTGAATCTTTTTTCAAAGGGGTACATTATTGAAAAAAGTTTGAGAACCACTGCTCTACAGGAACCACCACCCCATCGTGATGGACAGGTTATGAACCTGGGTTCTGTGTTCGTCACTGACGAGGGGCCAGAATAAGGGCCGTTGCGATGGGAGTGCGGTTGTGGGTTTGATCCCAGCCCGTCAACATGTGGAAGTACAGTCCATTTAACATGTTTACTGTTGTGGTCGGTTCATCCTCTATAGAAAAAACATGTATTATTATTATTATCGTTGTTATCTTTGTTATTGTTGTTGTTGTTGTTGTTGTTGTTGTTGTTGTTGAATGTCCTCATAAAGATGAACAGTAGCTTCCTGTTTCCTGTCCAGCTGTGAGAGTCATCACAGTCTGTACCAGTCTGTGACTCTGTTCATTGTGCTTTACCAGTGTGTGTGCGTGTGTGTGTGTGTGTGTGTGTGTGTGTGTGTGTGTGTGTGTGTGTGTGTGTGTGTGTGTGTGTGTGTGTGTGTGTGTGGCCTAGCATTACTATACTTGTGGGTAGGCCTGTCGCGATAATCGATAAATTGATCGTACGATAAATAATAATGGACTCGATAACTTTTCTGAGCTCGATAAATGGTCGTTTACAATTCACAAAGATGTGAGCAGCATTTTAGCCTGGAGCGCTGTGGCTGCCAGGCGCGCTGTGAGGGGCGGGGCTGACACACAGCCAGGTCAGGACACTCCGCGTGCACGTGCAGCAGTGTAGCAGCCAAATTAATAATATAGCGTCAAGCGGGAGACAACGTGTGACTTACTCGCGGGGAATTTAAAGTGAAATGGAATTGGTTACAAAACCTAACGACACATCTCGATTCTCCGGTGTGGCAGTATTTTGGATTCAAACCAAATCAACGAGGCGAACCTACGGACTTGAATCAGCCGTGCGGTGAGTCGCATTGGTTTAAAAAAGGTAGCGACAAAAGCAGGCAATACCACGCATTTTAAACAACCTAAAACACAACCACTCCATTCCGTTTTTCCAGCTGGGAGCAAACACGGCAGCTGGAGATGGAGAGCCCCCGCCCCACAATGCAAACATGTTGGTGTTCCTTCATCGAAAACTTAGAAAAACAGATTTGGATATGGCCTGTTGAGACATCTGGGTCTTTGACAGTGAACTGTTCACTTGACTGTTGTTTTAAGGATTTTTATTTTGCTTGTGAGATAATGTGTGCTCATTTATTTATTTATTTATTTATTTATATATATATATATATGAGAGAGAGCTCTGTTTTCCAGCCTGACTCTATTTAATTTATTGTTTTGGTTGTGTGCTATTTAATTTATTTATTATAATTTAATTAATTTGTTTTATTTATTAATTTATATATTTTAATATTATTTCACATTTCATTTGCAATGTTGAATGTTCAATAAAAAGTTATGTTTGAAAGGATGTACTTGAATTATTATTATATATTATCATTATGTCTAAAATGGTCTTAAAACGGTGCCGACAATATTATCGTTTATCGCAATAATTTCCAGAAAAATGTATCGTCCAACACAATTAATTATCGTGACAGGCCTACTTGTGGGGACTTAAATATGTTTACACAGTCACGTGTGGTGACTCGCTTCCCTTATGTGGAGAAAATGGAGGTCCCCATAAGGGGAATCATTAATTTTAGGGTGAACACTTGGTTAGGTTTGAGGTTAGGTTAAGGCTAAGGGTTAGGGTTAGGCATGTGTTGGTTATGGTTAAGGTTAGGATAAGTCTCCAGGAAATGCATGTAAGTCAATGTAATGTCCCCTGATGTGATGAATACATGGAATGTGTGTGTGTGTGTGTGTGTGTGTGTGTGTGTGTGTGTGTGTGTGTGTGTGTGTGTGTGTGTGTGTGTGTGTGTGTGTGTGTGTGTGTGTGTGTTAGGGGTTTCACAACTACCAATATTTACTAGTCGACTAGTTTTTCAAAATAGTAGTCGACTAGTCGACTAGTCGTTACGTCATAATGAAAACACACAAAGAGAGGTTTACAACTGTATTTTCTATTGGAACTCATACAGTAACATTAAACACTGCATCTTAATCAGGTTACATGGCTGAGTAAATAACAAACACTGGACTCACCAAAATCGACAGCAAAAAACTCTTTTTTACATAAATGCCACATAAATCCAGTGCGCAACACTTTATTCGCTGTCCTCCACGATAACGTCCACCTTTCCATATTTTTGGTTTGAACACCAACGCATCGACATGTGAGGGAAGGAGGCTTGACCGCTTTCGGGTGACAGTGTTGCCTGCCAGGGAAAAAACCCTCTCACTCGGGGTGCTTGTGGCTGGAATAGCCAGGTAGCTCCTCGAAAGCGGGGGAAGCAGTGCACGTTTTCTGCCCACCACTCCAGTGGATTATCCATTGTGGGGATATGCGGTGTCCGCTGGCAGTAATCCCGTAGCTCATCATCCGCATCACTGTTGACCCATGTTTTCTTGCTGTTCGTTTGCCTCTGTTCAGTGCTGACGCCGGTCCGTTGCTCACTGGTGCTAGCATTACTGCTAGTGCTAGCTGTCGGCAGCGGGTGTTTCATCTTCAGATGGTTGCGCATAGCAGATGCATTTGTATTGTACTTCAGTACAGCTGTACACAACTGACACTTCACTGTGGAGTTGGTTACATCTTCGTTGAAGTACTGCCATACATAAGAATGTCGGACGTGTTTTGTAGCATTTTGCAGCACCTCGTTTACCTCCATTTTTTTCCACGACTAGTCGACTAGGGCCTACAGCGCCGACTAGTGGTAAAGGTAGTCGACTAGTCGACTAGTCGATTAGTTGGTGAAACCCCTAGTGTGTTTGTGTGTGTGTGTGTGTGTGTGTGTGTCTCACCAGTCTCCTGATCTCTCTCTCACACTCCCTCTTGGTTCGGTTCAGCTCCTCCTGGTGTTGGTGATGAGCTGATCTGAGCTCTGCTGCTCTGGTCTGTCCCGCCTGTTGAGCCGAGCTCAGAGCTTCCTCTGCGCTCCTCTTAGCTCCCCTCAGGTCCTGGATCTCCTGATGGAGGCGACATCGCTCCGAGTCCCAGATCCTCCTGGACTCCTCCGCCTCCAGGAGGGGGGGCCTCACCTGTGGGGAGTCAGAAACATGACAGAAAGACAGGTACCGGTGTCTCACCTTGTCTGTAGTCCCGTCCTTCAGAGTCAGAACCATGGCAGACAGACAGGTACCGGTGTCTCACCTTGTCTGTAGTCCCGTCCTTCAGAGTCAGAACCATGGCAGACAGACAGGTACCGGTGTCTCACCTTGTCTGTAGTCCCGTCCTTCAGAGTCAGAACCATGGCAGACAGAAAGGTACAGGTGCCTCACCTTGTCTGTAGTCCCGTCCCTCAGAGTCAGAACCATGGCACACAGACAGGTACAGGTGTCTCACCTTGTCTGTAGTCCCGTCCCTCAGAGTCAGAACCATGGCACACAGACAGGTACAGGTGTCTCACCTTGCCTGTAGTCCCGTCCCTCAGAGTCAGAACCATGGCAGACAGACAGGTACAGGTGTCTCACCTTGTCTGTAGTCCCGTCCCTCAGAGTCAGAACAATGGCAGACAGACAGGTACAGGTGTCTCACCTTGTCTGTAGTCCCGTCCCTCAGAGTCAGAACCATGGCAGACAGACAGGTACAGGTGTCTCACCTTGTCTGTAGTCCCGTCCCTCAGAGTCAGAACCATGGCAAACAGACAGGTACAGGTGTCTCACCTTGTCTGTAGTCCCGTCCCTCAGAGTCAGAACCAGCCCGTTGAGTCGTTGTATTTCTGCGTCTTTGATCTTGATGACCCTCATTAGCTCCATCTCGTGTTGCCGTAGTAACGTCTCCCGGGTGATTGACAGCTCCCTCGTCCTCTCCTCGTGCAGTTTGGTCTTCAGCTCCGTCAGAGCCAATGAGGATCGATGATGCTCCGCCTTCAGCTCCTGGCTCTTCTCCCGCTCCAGACGGCTCACCTGTGGGGGGGAGGGGTTAGTGCTGGTCATATGACCCGGGGAATTCTGGGACTTGTAGTCCTGACCTTGTTCTTCTCATGCTGGAATTCGATCTGGATGTCCATCAGTTTGGCCCTCAGCTCCTCATTGGCCACTTGGAGAGTTGCCATGGCCTCAGGCCGCTCCCCCTTCCCTCGCCCCCCCACTCCTCTCTTTGACATCACCCCCACCTGCAGGCTCCGTGCCCAACACCTGTCCGTCAACCTTAGCTATGACTACATCTGAACACACACACACACACACACACACACACACACACACACACACACACACACACACACACACACACGCACGCACACACACACACACACACACACACACACACACACACACACACACACACACACACACACGATTTAAACACAATTACACATACATTACAGTACTACAGCAGTGTGTTATTATGGTACCATGGTACAATAGCCGCATTCACACCGCAGGACTTTCCCTGGTACTTTGGTTCTTTAATTCCGTTAGTACCAATAATGTCGTGTTCACACCGCCGGGACTACTCAGTGCCGGGAACTCTTTTGGCCATTTTCAGTCCCTGCTAGAGAGGTGGTACGAACCTGGTGATAAAAAAGTGCCAATTTCTATTCTATTTCTATTGGCTGAGCGAATTGCAAACCACGCCCCGTTAGACTCTGAATTTCTTTTGTTAGGCAGCCATTTCTTTCCTCGCTACAAAACCACATCCACACCTGAGCGAGTCGTTTTTGTTGTACTTTAAAGCAGTTATGACCACACGTACTACAACACCGGAGCGGTGGAATGATGAGGAAGTGTCGGCGCTTCTGGCAATTTACTCTGAGGACGGGATGCAGCAGCTTTTACAGAAAGCAGTTCCCAACTCCAAATGTTTTGAACGATGTTTGCAAAAGCTACTTGAGCGGCGTGATGCCGTTATTGTTATGTCTTGACTGTGCAATAAAACAAACAAACTGGCGAAGCTTTATTTATTGTGTCCCACCCCAAATTTGCAGAATAGAAGAATGTGAGAGCAGACAGGTGTCGGTGGTTGAATTTATCTACAATGATGCAACCTTGTGCAGCAATGGCAGGGGCAGAAACACAAGTCTTACATAAACACAAGTCATTCATCATGTCATTTGTTTTAGATAAATAAGGGAAAAACAACAAACAACGGTTAATGTTTTTTTCCAAAATCAGCCTGAGGGGGTAATATATAATAAATACATACAGATAAAGTCCATTGTTATAATGGGGTATTTTATTTGTAAATGACCCTTATAACCCAGCCTCATGGTGCACATGATCCTTTGCTTGGACATTTTGTTGGTTTGAGTCATTTGAGCTCGGATTCTAGTAGGGACATAAAGCGTATCTTAGGAAGATATGAACTTCATCCTGGTGAAGTTGATGCTGAATTCACTATTAAGTAGATAATCATGTGACACTTTATCTTTGCACTACGGTCTGTCTGCTGAACCTAACTATTATATATATATATATATCCATGCCATATATGCCACTATACACTACAGCAGTGTGTTATTATGGTACCATGGTACTATGACACTACAGTAGTGTGTTATTATGGTACCATGGTACTATGACACTACAGCAGTGTGTTATTATGGTATCATGGTACTATGACACTACAGCAGTGTGTTATTATGGAGCCATGGTACTATGACACTACAGCAGTGTGTTATTATGGTATCATGGTACTATGACACTACAGTAGTGTGTTACAGTATTATGGTACCATGGTACTATGACACTACAGCAGTGTGTTATTATGGTATCATGGTACTATGACACTACAGTAGTGTGTTACAGTATTATGGTACCATGGTACTATGACACTACAGCGGTCTGAGAGTCAGCAGTATCCGAGGCTCTGCAGCAGAGTTCAGCTGAGAGGAAAGGTAACACACACGACATGACTGTTACCAAGGCAAAACACACATACTCATACACACTGACAGTTCATGCCAAACTGAACACCGACCCACCCCCCCCCCCCCACACACACACACACACACACACACACACACACACACACACACACACACACACACACACACACACACACACACACACACACACTCACACACACACACACACACACACACACACACACACACACACACACACACACACACACACACACACACACACACACACACACACACACACACACACACACACACACACACACACACACACACACACACACACACACACTCACACACACACACACACACACACACACACACACACACACACACACACACACACACACACCAAACACTTACCGGCCAATAGTCAGCCTGCGAATCTTCATCGCTGAGTGTGTGTGTGTGTGTCTCTATAAGTGTGTGTTTCAGTGTGTTTGTCAGTGGGTTAGCTTTCTATCCTCAGAATGCTAACCAGCTAGCTTCACTGCAGCCATCTAAGTGTGTGTGTGTGTGTGCGTTGCCAGCATCAGACTCCCTCCACCTGTCTTTATCTCTCTGTGTGTGTCTGTCTGTTAGCAGTTAGCTCTTGTCAGTGTGTGTGTGTCAGTGCATCTCTGCAGCCTCTGCTGCCGTCCTCCTCTTCCTCCTCTTCCTCCTCCCAGCATGCTTCAGGGTGACTCACAGCTGCTGTCTGTCTCCCTCTGCTGTATATCTGTGATATACACATGACCAATGATAAACACACACACACACACACACACACACACACACACACACACACACACACACACACACACACACACACACACACACACACACACACACACATACACATACACATACACATACACATTCACATACACACACACACACACACACACACACACTTAAGCAATCCCCCACGGACTAAAGCCAGATGATCACACCCTACATAACCTCATGCTCCTGGTAACCCTTTGCATAGTCTAATACTACGAGGGCTCATCACCGCACTTTACAAGCCAGAAATAATGTTTAAATGGTGGGGGAAAGTGTTTTTAAACGTCTGGAAGAGAGTTGTAGCCTGTCATTTTGCACAATATAATTTAACATGTAACCTCTCCTGGAAATGCACAGAATATGTGCATTTCCAGGAGAGGTCAATGTTAAATGATATCATGAAAAATGACAGGCTAAAACCCAGGGATACGTGTTTGAAAGGCGGGGAAAAGTTGTTTAAAATAGTCTGATACGTCCAGGGCTCATCACCGCATTTCACAAGCCAGGGAAGGTGTCTGAATCCTGGGTAAACATTGTTTAAAAAGTCTGATACCTGGCACTGTATCTGCCCCTGGGAACCTTCAAGGTTATATTCATGTTTTATTATTTATTTAATTATCACACGATCTTTACAAAAACAGTATACACAATATACATAATATACATAATAAAAACATGATTAGCGGGGGCCTGGGGACCATATTAGCCGTCTATCTTGAACAGAGCACCGGGGAAAACAGTTTGAGTCCACGGCCCCTGTCCCCTCATCAGGAGTATCAATCGGTCCTGAAGAAGAGGTATCGCTGCTCTCCGCCCCTGAGTCCTCTTCGGAGGTATCTGATGGCGGTAGACCTCCTTCTGATGATGCTGCTGCAGCTGCTGCCCTGAACATGGAGCAGATTTTCAATCCCTCCTTTATTCCAGGCGTAATACACACTATCCTTCAGCCTTGCCATGACCTGATGTGCCTCATCTCGGGAGAACTCAGGGTGGTCATGAGTTACATGACGGTCTAGTCTCTTCCCAGCATACAAACACCCTGTGATGGGACAGGGTTTGGTCCGAACATTTATTCTGCCACTGGCCATTTTAAGAATGATGCCTCTTTCCTCCAAGTTCCGCACTGCATGTTTGTGCTTAAGGTGCTTGTTCTAAGCCAGATAGCAGAGTCTGCACACCGGGCACACCGGGCCAGCCCCGCACCATTGCGGGGCTGGTGATGGCAACATTGGGTCCGATGCATCAATTCATGGTACCCCAACCATGAGAGGGTTTGGGGTGCCCCGGAACCAGGCAGTACCCCAGCAGGAAACACGTTTTATGATCAAAGGAGGAAAGAGTGATAGAACCAGGGTAAAGCAAAGAAAGTGTCCGACAATAGTGACTTGTGAGGCGGCCAGAGAGTCTGTCATCTATCGGTCCTATCCTCCAGGCAATGCGGTTACCATAACTGGGTCAAATTGACCAAAATTTAAAAAAAATAAGTTTCAATTCATCCATGGAAAAGGGCTGAAAATGAAAAAAAGTATCCAAAAATAGTGCTTCATGAGCCCGCAAGAGTCCCCTGTCAACTCCCTTTGCATTCCTCCACAGTCAGAAAAAGTCTGAGTCCAGTTTTTGGAGATCCATAGAAAAGGCGGGAAAGTGAGAAAATGTATCCAAAAATAGTATCTCATAACGCGGGTAGAGTCCGCTCAAACTCCCCTTGCATTCATCCACAGTCAGAAAAAGTCTGAATTCACTTTTTGGAGATCCATAGAAAAGGGGTGAAAGTGAGAAAATGTATCCGAAAATAGTGTGTCATAATGCTGGTAGAGTCCCCTCAAACTCCCCTTACATACCTTAGGTTGTGCGTGTTGCCATATTGACGTGACGTCCAAATGAAATACAACGGCTGCATGCGAGATGGACGGAAATAAATAAACATAAATAAAACGGCTTTCGCCAGGGCACGCTAAAAGTGATCTAGGGCGCTGCACATGGCTTTTTTACCCAGCAATAAATCTCTGAAAGGCGGGGAAAAGTTGTGTGAATCGAGTCAGAGCAAAGCAGCAGGCAGGCAGAGCGCAACAGCAGCAGCAGCAGGAAGAGAAGAGCAGGCTGCGATACCCCCCCCACAGAGCTCACCCAGAGGACAGGCAGAGCGCACCTCACTTTGTAACCGAGGAAAGGAGCAGGAATCCTGGGTACGTGAGTGTTAAAAGTGCATTAAACTGTTTTAATCCGACAGCCGCTGATGTGCACGGAAGTCTGTCCGTTTCGTTAACATTTGAATAGCCAAATGGACAAACAGGTGAAAAACAGCAGAGCCGCTGTGGTCAGGGCCTCAGACTCACAGGCACACACACATGCAGAGATACAGAACGGTGCACATGGCTTTTTTACCCAGCAATAGGTCTCTGAAAGGCGGGGAAAGTGTTCCTGCAGCCCCTCCATAACGGTAATAATGATTATAAATCATTTCCAGGGCAGACAGCGGGTTTTAAAAGTGGAAAAACTACTTTAAACCGTTTGAAATGACTCCGTGGTGCTGATGGAAAGCAGGCGGAAACCAATGGATTATTTTACCCAGGAATAAGTGTTTGCAAGGCGGGGAAAGTGTTCCTGCAGCCCATCCATAGCGGTAATAATGATTAAAAATGATTTCCAGGGCAGAAAGTGTTTTTTAAAAGTGGAAAAACTATTTTAAACCGTTTAAAAAGCACAAAGTGATTTGAGTGCAGTTCTCATGTGTCCCCACAGGAGGGCGCATCACCCCAGTGAGCACAGTGCATTAAACAGTAAAAAATACACCAAAAAAAGGCAAATCAATGGATTTAAAGTGCAGTGAACCTCCACACCACACACAGGTACAGGGCTCAACATTATAAATGGCCCGCTGGCCCGGAAGCACTATTTAGACACCCCGGGCCAGCATAATGTTCTTTCCACTTGCCTGCTCGGGCCACTAAAAATATTGTTTAAAACATTTTTTTCCTGTGGTATTGGTAGTTAGACTAGCAATTTTATTAAATTGTTTCGTTTATTAACGCTATAACATAGCGTTTTGTGAATCGCTTGTCGTTGTTGGGTGAAAAGCAAACAGCTGTTTGCAGCGGAGCGCAGCGCGAGCAGGCTCCCGTGAGCGGGAGCGTGCTCCTTCACTACAGACTATCGCACCAGCGGTAACCGGCCAAGCGCCGGGCAAAAAACTATCTTAAAATAAAAGAAAGTCACCGGAAGAGTTAAAGGAGAGTGACAGGTAGCATGAGAAGAAGAGGGAGAGAAAGTTTCAGCCAGCTTGATCGATGGAGTTGGCTTCTAGTGGTGCAGTGACGCATCCTAAAACCCTTTTATAATCTATCGATTAGATTTATGATTAGAAAATTATAAAAGTAGGGTAGACATGTGGAGATTATCCGGCTGAACAAAACGTGCATTTATTAAACAGTTTTGTTTTCCACAGACCTTATTTCCAGCTATTTTCCAAAACCCTGTGGAGAAATCCCATTGCTTTTTTGTCGAGGGAACCAGCAGCTTACTTCCTGGTTTTAGGACGCGTCACTGCACCTCTCAATATGATGCCAATATAAACAAGGTCTTCTGTCGGCTCTGTACATCAATGCCGAACTATGCTGACAAGAAAGTGAGGAGAAGAAAATATAAAGGTATTGGCTTTAGGGAAATGTCCCAGCAGTTTAGGAGAATGAAGGTTCTAATCTAATCTACTACATATACATTACATTTCTAACTCCTATGACAGGAAGGCAGAAAGTGCATTATACAAATAATAATACTCATAATAATAGCAGACATTTTTTAACAATGACCACAATATCATTATTTTAATAAACCAAATATGAACAATTGAGGAAAATGAGGAAGAACTGATTATTCAAATGTTGTAGTACAAGTAGTAATGTTGTTAGTGCATAAATTACTATGGCAACAAATGTGTTAATTTTCTTCATTATTAGTCGATTTCTTTTGGACGAATGCTCCGGGCCAGTGGTTACAATGGTGGGGCCAGTGATAATACAATTCCACCGGCCCGGAGCATTCGTCCAAAAACAATCGACTAATAATGAAGAAAATTAACACATTACCCTTAATGTCTACCCCTGAGGTACATTCCTACATCCCCACCATAGTCACAACGGTGATTTAAACTAGTTTCTGCGGGGAAAAGCACGCGAAAGCCACCTCTCTTTGGCCGCTCACAGACCACAGAAGGACGGACTAAGCAGCTCCATTATGGCTTCCTAACACGGGCAAACTGGTTTTTTCACACCTCCAGGACACAGACCGCGAAAGCCACCTCTCTTTGGCACCTCACAGAGCCCCAAAGGACGGCCTAATGACCTCCAGCATCTCTCCCTCACATGGAGCTCAGGTTATTTCATACCTCCAGGATAAGGACCGGGAAAACCACCTCTCTGTAGCCCCTCACAGAGCCCCAAAGGACAGACTAAGGACCTCCGGCAACAGTGGCACTTCCATAACCTCGCGCACCATAAGACCCCGGGCCCCCACAGTTAAGCACTCCCCCACGGACTAAACCCAGAGGATCACACCCTCCAGAAACTTGTGTCCCTGGTAACCCTTAAAGGGGGGAGGATTTTGTGGTGTTTTATCGTCCGCCCTCAAGCATCCTGCAGCGGACATGTGACAACCAGAAATGTAGACACACGTATAGGTGACAAGTGGTACGTTTGCATGCAATTCATTCATTGCTGTTTTTTTTCAGAGGATGTGTGCTTAAGTTTGGATACCTGGGCCCTCACGGTACGCATGGAGGTGCCAGCACTTTGACAGAGTCCCAGAGAGAAAAACAGAAGGTAGACAGCACCTCAACGGTCAACAAATGCACCAGTGCTGATGGAAAGCATCTATGCTGGTGCCCCTGGGAACCACAGAGTGGGCTAAAATATAGTTTTTACCAAGAGCCTCCGCTCTGACTTTGTGGGTGCATTTTGAAAAGAAGAAACGGTATTTAATTATAACAATATATTTATTTTCAATTGCACAAGAACATGTATACATGTATGCACATTTACAGTGAGTCTTTAGCGAATTTGCTTCTGGACAGTCTTCGATAAGCAAGTAGACTCTAAGGGATTGTCACTGTCATTGTCAGCAGAATCGAGGTTCTTTCTCCTGTTTATTCGCCCGCTCCAGCAGCCCAGCCCGGAACTATGCATCGGCTCCATCCTCCGAGGGATCACTGGTGTTATCTTGGTAAACCAGAATTAATTCATCTTCGCTGCTGCTGAACTCGGGACAATGGGCTGGAGCTCGCCCTGCTCGAACGGAGGATGTCTTTCGCTTTGCCTTTCGCTCTGGCCCTGGGGCAGCGGAGAGACCTGCTGCTTCAGGCTCCATCCCGGCCTCGGCTTGTGCATCCATTGTCGCCTGTGCAAACGACTGCTGAAACATGTATCGAATGCCCAAGGCCTCTTTAACACCGGGGTTGCTGGCGTAGTACCGGTTAGCAGTCCTTAAGTCGTGGCACATAAACCGTGACAGCACCTCACGATTGGATGGGTCCTGGTATCTCTTCACCTGGAAAGATACGGATAATTAGTAAAACTGGAATTGGTAACAGTTAAATGTGCAGTCATTACCAAACTCAGTGTCTGCCAGGGCAGTGCGGAGCAGGGTGTGGGAAATGGAACCCTGAAGCCCAACATCAGTCCATGCAAGGTTGAGAAACATGTGGAGGTTCTTTGAGGGGCCGCCCCCCGCCGTGTAGAGGAAGTAGCGATTCTGTTGCCCAACCAACGTCTTTTTGATTTGCATCCATCGCTGGACCCAGCCAAATTCCTCTGCGCTTCTCCATAGGTTTTGGTGGTCTTGTGTGCCTTCACAGGGATGACATAACCGTGCTTGGTGCCCCTGTCTTCTGCATCATTCACCTCTGAATTAGTCATGTTTGCGAAGACTCCTGCACGGTGACCATAGAGCAGGGACCAATGGAGTGAGAAATAGCCGTATAAGAGGTAGCAGGCTTCTACAGAGGGGGAACGCTCCATTCGATCCAATAGTTCCGGGATGCGCTTGACAGAGGCAGAAAGACACTTTTCAAGATCACCGTAGCCAGGCAGGCTGTCCAGCTTACGCCTCTTCACTTTGAACTGGTGCACTGTGACATCCCTGTGCAGATGGTCCAGGCAACCTTACAACTCCCGCTTTATGGTCTTCATGTCAGACACACTGAGCCTGTTTGTTTTCACATGCGAGTCCATCAAGTACCGGATAAACTGCATTATATTTTTTATATAAAAGGCAACAGTCATGATGGCAAGGTTGGAGTTTTCTCTCAGGTCATGTGGCCAGGCACGGATCTTTGAAGTGTCGTTCAGGAACAGCCAGTCTGACAGACGGGGGAGAGTCTCGCCCCATAAATAGCAGAAAGTTCTTGACCCGGCTCACCTTAGACCGCACATCTTCGGACAACTTTTTGTCTGGATCGACCCCCGCATTGTAGTACCGGTACTCTGTCATTACCGCCTCCATGCTGGGTGGAAGTGTGATGTACCGCATTGTATTCGCACGGCCACTACCAGAGGGCCTGGAAGGTGTGGGTGACGCTTTCCCAGCCACAGGGACCACTGCCCGTCTAGCGCACCGAGCTTCGGTGTTCCTGAGCAATACAGGGGTATGGAACGATGGCAATGTCCTGCTGGTGGAGGACGATTGATCACTGACAATGGCTGCAGCATTTAAAATGCTACTGTGTAGGTGGGTGACCCTGACCGTGTGCTGTGTCACTGGAGTCGTAATGCCGGAGATAGTTGGGATGGTGGGTTGCTTTTGACCCATAAGGAGCTCCGTGAGCTCAATTGCCTTCTCCGGCTCATTCACGTCAGTCATGGCCCGATCATCAGAGTCCTCACAGTCCTCACAGTCCCCATGCAGCTCATCACAATGTCTGGTTCCCACACCACCACGACCCTCATCACGGCCCGTCTTAGAGCCATGCTCATGCGATGTGTTTTTCTGCTTGTATTTGCACTTCACCCCATAGGACCTCGGCATGGTTGCTTGCCGCCGAGACAAGTCTACTTGGTTCACACTGGGGGGGGGCAGACATCGGTCTCCTTAATCCTTTGCCCCTAGACTCCTCATCGCCAATGTATTTCGATTGAGGCCTGCCGCGTTCAACCAAGGGGGGGGGTATCTGCCAGAGGAAGCTGGCCTTGCTGGCTGCTGGATCATAATGCTTTCAGCCGGTGGAGTCGCTGACGAGCTACGGAGGTCCCTCTTGGTACTGGAAGCCTTCAACTGCTTTAGCTTATTTCGTAGAAAACACACCTCCTTATTGAGGGCCTCTTTTTGAGCCTTCAGTGCAACGTTAGGGCTAGGGAATGCTCCGGTTTTTGGACAAAATTAACATGGGATCACTCCGGTCAATGTACGTACTTTGTCTCACTGGAATATTAATGGCCAGATTGAATACAACATCGACCCAATTTCTCCGGTCAATGACAGGAGTGTTTTGAAAGTGACAAAACACTGTTCCACACATTTAAAAACACTTAATCAATGTTTACCCAGGATCCATGCACCTTCCCTGGCTTGTAAAATGTGGTGATGCGCCCTGGAGGTATCCTACTATTTAAAACATGTATACACTCATGTACATCATTCGTAGGATTCCCTAACACAATGCACACAGTCTGGAGCTCACTGGGGTCCTGCATGATGCTTTAATCGGGCTTGTCCATCAGTTTGTTAACGAAACGGACAGAGCCGACGTTTTCCCCCTAAAAGTGATGTTTAATCGTGGCCTTTGCGTTTAAATGATGGATGTTATCATTCACATGGCCCCCTAACACAATGCACACAGCTTGGAGCAGCGACTCGGCCGTTTTCACCCGCTTGTCCATTTGCCTATCAGTTTGTTAACGAAACGGACGCATTTCCGTCCATTTGCCTATCAGTTTGTTAACGAAACGGACAGAGCCGGCGTTTTCCCCCTAAAAGTAATGTTTAATGGTGGCCTTTGCGTTTAAATGATGGGTGCTATCACTCACATGGTCCCTTAACACAATGCACATAGTCTGGAGCTCACTGGGGTCCTGCATGATGCTTTAATCAGGCTTGTCCATCAGTTTGTTAACGAAACGGACGGACCCACCGTTTTCCCCCTAAAAATGATTTTTAATCGTGGCCTTTGCGTTCAAATGATGTATGTTATCATTCACATGGCCCCCTAACACAATGCACATAGTCTGGAGCTCACTGGGGTCCTGCATATGCTTTTATCAGGCGCTTTAACACTTTTTCCCACGAAAATGATTTTTAATCATTTTTTTGGGGCTATATAAATCAAATTCCGGGTAATGCGGAGCGCAATTGTACCTTTTACTATTTTAATGTATTTGCATTATATATCTTTGGGCTATAAAAGTGACATATTTGGATGACTTTGTCAGTTTATGGAGCTTATCCCACAAATCCTGGAGGTTCCAGGCTGAATTTGGGAGCTCATAGGCGGCCTGCCATAGGCCCCCACCCGTAGAAAGAAAAACAAATAAAAGAAAACGGTCAATTATATCTTAAAATAATCAAAAATGAAGTTTTTTTTTTTTGCCAACGGAGATGGGGCTCCGAGATGCTCAACCCTTCGGCGCTTCGGGCCGAAGCCCCGAACACTTTTCCACCCCCCCTTTGCAATTTACAACGGAGAGGGGAATCCAACCTTCCCCTACTCCGTCCGAAAAATCCGTTCATCTTTTTCAAGCTACCTTCTGCACGAAATCGGAAACCCGGTTTTTGAGAGGACTCAGAAAAAAACGGCTGTGTAACTTCATGGAGGAATTCATCCGCTCCATGTGCACTCTGGCTCGGATACATTTTGTTGCCCGGAGACTCCCCAGCATGGTTCTTCCCAAACTGGTCTCTGGAGGAATGCAGGCGTTGTCAAGGAATTATGAGACACAATTTTCAGATACATTTCAACACTTTTAACCGTTTTCTACGGTTCTCCAAAAAGTAAAGTCTTACTTTGTGACAGTGGAGGAATGCAAGGCGAGTTTTCAGGAAACTGTAGCCGCATTATGAGCAGTATTTTCGGACACATTCTTTTTGTACATACACCCCAACTGCATTCTGGCTTGCATACCGCTTGTGGAGCAACCACACTCTGTCATGGTTGCAAACTTTGAGTTTCCCGGACACATTTGTTGCCTCGGAGACCCCCCAGCATGGTTCTTAACAAACTTTAAGTTTTTTAAATGACCTCTGGAGGAATGCAAGGGGAGTTTGATGGGACTCTACCTGCATTATGAGGCACTATTTTGGGATACATCTTAACACTTTTAGCCCTTTTTTATGGTTCTCCAAAAAGTTGAATTAGACTTTTTCTGAGTCTGGAGGAATGCAAGGGGAGTTGGCAGGGGACTCTACCCGCATTATGAGGCACTATTTTGGGATACATTTTTTCATTTTCACCCTTTTTCTATGGATCTCCAAAAAGTTGACTTAGACTTTTTCTGAGTCTGGAGGAATGCAAGGGGAGTTGGCAGGGGACTCTACCCGCATTATGAGGCACTATTTTGGGATACATTTTTTCATTTTCACCCATTTTCTATGGTTCTCCAAAAAGTTGACTTAGACTTTTTCTGAGTTTGGAGGAATGCAAGGGGAGTTGGCAGGGGACTCTACCCGCATTATGAGGCACTATTTTGGGATACATTTTTTCATTATCACCCATTTTCTATGGTTCTCCAAAAAGTTGACTTAGACTTTTTCTGAGTCTGGAGGAATGCAAGGGGAGTTGGCAGGGGACTCTACCCGCATTACGAGGCACTATTTTGGGATACATTTGTTCATTTTCACCCATTTTCTATGGTTCTCCAAAAAGTTGACTTAGACTTTTTCCGAGTCTAGAGGAATGCAAGGGGAGTTGGCAGGGGACTCTACCCGCATTATGAGGCACTATTTTGGGATACATTTGTTCATTTTCACCCTTTTTTATGGATGTCACAGATCGAATGGCAAACACGACCCGCCATCGGAGGGCCTCTGCCGGCCCGGCCTCATGCCGGTGCTCTGGCGGTCGGTTCCTCCGAACTGCGGCTTCGACTCTAATGGCCGGGAGGGACGAGGGAACCGTCAGGAGGGTCTGCTGGAGGATCCTGCTGGAGGATCCTGCTTGGAGTCCTGCGTTTCACCGGGACCTGGCTCAAAAAACTCGAAACCCTGACTCCAGTGTGGTGTGGCGGCCGTGCGCCTCCAAGTACCTGACTCCCCTGCCTCCTCCGTGTGCTGCGTGGGCTGCGTGGGAGTAACCCTGCGTGTCCGTTACCCTGCGTGTCTCTTACCTCCCGGGCCGACCGATATGAAGCGTTTCCAAGACGAACCGTCTGACTCAGGGGTCCCACCACGGGTTGCGTAGCGGGGTGGAAGTTCCACCTCCCCACTTCGCCGCGACAACAATTTTAATTGTTGGAATTGAGAGTAAAATAGCCTTTTATGGAGAAGTATTTTAAGATTAGGCAAAAGGCCAGAGTGGTTAGGATTAGTGGTCAAACTGAGGGAAAGATGGTCCATAAAAAAATGGATATAGAACTGAATTTAGGATTAGGCATCTAAGCCTGACTGGTTAAGTTTAGAAGCCAGATTAAGGTCAGGTGTCAGATCCATTAATTAATCAAAAGGAGTATTATCTTTTGAATAAAATGATCCGAAAATTGTTTTTATCTGCAAGTTGCTACCCCCCTAAATTAGTGGTGTGGAGTGGTTCGCATACCTCTATTGTCAGTCAGCCATCCACTCGTGGTCTCCTGCCTCCATCTAATGGCGACAGAGGGTAGTGCGAGTACACCTTTTTCACCTGATCTGCTCAGTAATATAGAACAATTGTTAAAAATACAAGAGGGATTAAAATAAACACTGAAAGATGGGAGAGTTTTCTAAGGTTAGACTTGTAAAGGAGAAGAGTACATTATTGGTAGTATTTAGTAGTTTAAATTGAAAGACAGATAGTCTTTTAGTCAGAGAGAAACCACACCATTGATTAAACTGATCCGTTTTGTAACATATGAATAATATAAAAAAATCAGGATTATCTGAAGATCCAGTTGCCATGATTTGTCCATCAACCAGCAGAGAGAGTATAATGTGCTTGGAGGAAGAGGCAAGGGAGCCACAGTGACAGGTAGTCAGTAGCTGTTTGTTCTCAAAAATAGAGGTTTTTGGGGAACAAAATAGTCCTTTATAATTGTTGTTTTGAACACATCCTCAGTGATGGACCCAGAGATCATCGAGTGTTTCGGCCATTATCACCAGACACTCTCACTCCAGGGTGGCCCCACCGGGGATGATCAAATCCCCTATGTTGTGTTGTTTTCTAAATGCTCCCAACTTGGGGAAAAGGACGGGTAGGTAGGTCAGGTCAGTGAGCTTTAAGGTGGACCCACACACACACACACACACACACACACACACACACACACACACACACACACACACACACACACACACACACACACACACACACACACACACACACACACACACACACACACACACACACACACACACACACACACACACACAGTGAGCTCTGCAGGTGTGTGTAGTGTTAGTGGTTCTAAAGGGTTCTCCTCTCACCTGGTTACAGATCAGCTCTCACTTCTTGTCGCTGTCGTAGGACCGGAGCAGACGCACTTTATCAGGAGGGAGGTTCATGGAGTTCTGGAGGAAGGAAGCATCTGTACTGTAAATATATATATATATATATTTG
>NC_136910.1:0-32500 GCF_949606895.1 Notothenia rossii | reverse complement strand
CAGGATGCTTCAATAGCGGCCTTTAGCTCATTAGCATTGTTGGGTCTGGTGTCTTTCAGCTTCTTCTTCACAATACCCCACATATTCTCTATGGGGTTCAGGTCAGGGGAATTTGCAGGCCAATCGAGGACAGTAATGCCATGGTCAGTACACCAGTTACTGGTGGTTTTGGCACTGTGGGCAGGTGCCAGATCATGCTGGAAAATGAATTCCTCATCTCCATAGAGCTTTTCAGCAGACGGAAGCATGTAGTGCTCTAAAATCTCTTGGTACACAGCTGCATTTACTCTGGGCTTGATGAAACACAGTGGACCAACACCAGCAGCTGACATGGCTCCCCAAACCATCGCTGACTGTGGGAACTTCACACTGGATTTCAAGCAACTTGGATTTTGCTCCTCTCCAGCCTTTCTCCAGACTCCAAATGAAATACAAAACTTGCTTTCGTCTGAAAAGAGGACTTTGGACCACTGTGCAACTGTCCAGTGCTTCTTTTCCTTAGCCCAAGTCAGACGCCTCTTCCGTTGTCTTGAGTTCAGAAGTGGCTTGACCATGGGAATACGGCTATTGTAGCCCATTTCCCGGACACGTCTGTGAACAGTGACTTTTGATACCTGGACTCCAGCTTCAGTCCACTGTCTTTGAAGCTCCCCCAAATTCTGGAAGCGACTCTTCTAGTATACTTTTTCATGATATTCTAATATTTAGAGATAGGATATTTGAGTTTTCTTAAGCTGTATGCCATAATCAGCAATATTAAAATAATAAAAGGCTTGCAATATTTCAGTTGATTTGTAATGAATCCAGAATGTATGACATTTTTGTTTTTTTAATTGCATTACAGAAAATAAAGAACTTTATCACAATATTCTAATTTTCTGAGACAGTCCTGTATATCATAGCCTTGAAATAAAGTAAGTTTCAGTTTATATCTGCATTTGGGTCCTGCTTGTTTCACAAACTGTGTGTGTGTGTGTGTGTGTGTGTGTCACGATTCTCATGTTATGTCACGTTTATAGTTTTGTAGGTTTGGGTGTTTTTGCTGTTTTCCATGTCATGTTTTCCTCTGGGTTATTTGGGTTATTGTCTGGTCCTTTTCCCTGTGTGTTCCTCTTGCCATTAGTTTCCCTGGTGTGTCTGATTATGTTCACCTGGGCCCCTGTGTTTTCTCCTCCCTCCTCACCTGTGTCTTGTTGTGTGATTAGTCTTGTGTGTATTTAAGTTCTGGGTTTTCTGTCTGTCTTGGTCGATTCGTCTTGTTCCATGACTAGTTCTGCGGTGAGTGTTCTGTTTGTCATTGTATATATATATATATCATAGCCTTGAAATAAAGTAAGTTTCAGTTTATATCTGCATTTGGGTCCTGCTTGTTTCAGAGAGGGAGAGAGAGAGAGAGACTCTGCCCCCCCACTGGCCACAAGCCCCGCCCACAGATGATTACAAATACAACGCACACATATACATTTACTGTATACCTAAATATATATATGTGTGTGTGTTTATCATCATGTATTTGTACATGTGACACACACACACACACACACACACACACACACACACAGTCTGATAGTCTCTAACAGTTTTAGCACCACTGAAAGAGACAGAGGAGGAGTTATACAAACGTATAAATACTGTATATATTGGAGTGTGTGTGTGTACCACTTTGCTGTTTTTTTAAATATACATTAAAATATATTTTCAATTAAACCATTAAAGCTGATATAAGACTCTGAGTTTATCATGGTCCCTAATGCTCGATATTAATAAAGATAATAATAAAAACAACAAAATTAAAGCGGTTTAATTCCTTCAAACCTTAATAGGCTCACTTTTGATATAAATGTTTTAATGACTCGTATTTGATCATGTTTTACTGCTGGTTTACTGCAGCCCTTCAGTCTGTTGGCCAATCAATCAATCAATCAATCAATGCATTTAATTTAATTTGGACAACATTCATTTTTATCCCCGTATAACCGGAACACTGTCCAGCCTAAATGTAGTTTAAATATCTGTTTTAAATCTGCTGACTCATTTTTAGATATCATATTATAAATAAAGGCATGTGTTGCCCATTTGTCACGTGATCTGTTTGTCAGCTGTTACTTATGAGCGTTGATTACATGCTCCCTATTTAAATGCGAACACTGAGGCGCCACTTCCTTTAGACCGAGTAGCGGGCCGGTGAGCAGGTGAGCCGGTGAGAATAAAACAGTGCCATTGTTCAACTTGTATTAACGCTGGTCTCTACAGATTTAGCTCGGGCTGACCTTGGACCAGCTCCTAGTTTATGCTCCTCTAGGCTTAGACTTCCTCTCTATGTATACATTCATTAATGAATATCATGTCACGATTCTTATGTTATGTCACGTTTATAGTTTTGTAGGTTTGGGTGTTTTTGCTGTTTTCCATGTCATGTTTTCCTCTGGGTTATGGTCTGGTCTTTTTCCCTGTGTGTTCCTCTTGTCATTAGTTTCCCTGGTGTGTCTAATTGTCTGATTATGTTCACCTGGGCCCCTGTGTTTTCTCCTCCCTCCTCAACTGTGTCTTGTTGTGTGATTAGTCTTGTGTGTATTTAAGTTCTGGGTTTTCTGTCTGTCTTGGTCGGTTCGTCTTGTTCCCTGACTAGTTCTGCGGTGAGTGTTCTGTTTTGTCATTGTATATATATATATATGTATATGTGTATATATATGTATGTGTATATATATGTATATATATATATATATATATATATATATATATATATATATATATATATATATATCTATCTCATAGCCTTGAAAAAAAGGAATTTTCAGTTTATATCTGCATTTGGGTCCTGCTTGTTTCACTACCCGTGACAGTACGAACCGACCTTAAAATGGATTCATTAATGCATATCACTAACTCAACCCCCGGGACATCGCTCACCAGAGTTTTTGTGTCCCTTCTCTTGCAGGTTTGCAGTATTACAGGATGGGTTTGGATCATGAACCTCTACAGAGCCTGTTGCCCTGGTCCATCTCGAAGCCCATCGTAACGTCTTTGGAGTGACAGGGAAACTGTCTGACATCATCATGGATCCTTCATTTTGATGTAAGTGGACTTTTTCATTTGTATTGTCTTTGCAGGAATTGCAGTGTGTTTTTTTTCTTCAAAACGTTGATGTTTAATTAATTTGAACGCATTGTTTGAGGCATTGAAAGTGGTAGTTTTGGCTGTCGTTTGAGGTGGTCAAGGCGGTTGTGTTTGCGGTCGTTTTAAGTGGTGAAGGCGGATGTCTTTGAGGTGGCAAGTGCGGCAGATTTGGCCGTCTGAGGTGGCGAACGTGGTTCTTTTGGCGGTCTGAGGTAGCAAAGGCAGTTGGTGCTGGTTTGATGTGGAATCCTCTGTTAGTGCACAGTGTTCAACTTGTATTAATGCTGGTCTCTGTCCTCTTTGCCGCTTTAGCTCGGGCTGACCTTGAACCAGTCCCGTGTTTATGCTCTTATAGGCTTGGACTTCCTCTCTATGTATACATTCATTAACGCATATCACTAACTCCCCGTTAGGGACTTTAATTTTCCAAATGTACAATCTGTGTGCAATCTTAGGACTTTACATTGGAGACACGGGTGACCAAATGGACAGACAGAAAGTTACCTTTACTTTTGCCCCTGAGGGCACTCCAAATAAGCCAGGGTGGTCTACACTTAGACTTCCTCTATACATTCATTAATGCATATCACTAACTCAATCCCCGGGGCATCGCTCCCCGGAGTTTTTGTGTCCCTTCTCTTGCAGGTTTGCAGTATTACCGGATGGGTTTGGATCATGAACCGTGACAGAGCCTGTTGCCCTGGTCCATCTCGAAGCCCATCGTAACGTCTTTGGAGTGACAGGGAAACTGTCTTACATCATCATGGATCCTTCATTTTCATGTAAGTCAACTTTGTCATTTGTATTGTCTTTGCAGGAATTGCAGTGTGTTTTTTCTCTGCAAAAAGTTGATGTTTGATTGATTTGAACGCATTGTTTGAAGCATTGAACGTGGTTGTTATGGGGTTGTTTGTGAATGTGGTGAAGGCGGTTGTGTTTGCGATCGTTTGAAGTAGTGAACACCGTTGTTTTGGCGGTCGTCTGAGGTGGTGAAGGCGGTGGTGTTGGCGGTCGTTTGATGTGCTGAACGCGGTAGTGTTGGCGGTGTAGCATCCTGGCTTATTTTTAGTGCACTCAGGGGCAAAAGTGAGGGTACTTTTCTGTCTGACCATTTGGGAACCCGCGTCTCCGATTTAAAGTCCTAGGATTGTACATTTGGAAAATTCAAGTCCCTAATGCTGAGTTAGTGATACACATTAATGAATGTATACATAGAGAGGAAGCCTAAGCCTATAGGAGCATAAACTAGAGGCTGGTCCAACGTCAGCCCGAGCTAAAGCTGCAAGGGGACGGACCAGCACGGTGCACGGTGTTCAACTTGCATTAACAGAGGTTTCTACATCAAATTGGCGCCAAAACTGCCTTCATCACCTCAGACCGCCAAAACAACCACGTTCACCACGTCAGACCGCCAAAACCACCGCGTTCACCACCTCAAACGACCGCTGAGGTGGTCAACGTGGTGATTTTGGTGGTCTGAGGTAGTGAAGGCAGTTTTGGCGCTGGTTTGGTGTGGAATCCTCTGTTAGTACACAGTGTTCAACTTGTATTAACGCTGGTCTCTGTCCTCTTTGCAGCTTTAGCTCGGGCTGACCTTGGACCAGTCCCTTGTTTATGCTCTTATAGGCTTGGACTTCCTCTCTATGTATACATTCATTAATGCATATTACTAACTCCCCGTTAGGGACTTTAATTTTCCAAATGTACAATCTTAGGACTTTACATTGGAGACACGGGTGACCAAATGGACAGACAGAAAGTTACCTTTACTTTTGCCCCTGAGGGCACTCCAAATAAGCCAGGGTGGTCTAAACTTAGACTTCCTTTATACATTCATTAATACATATCACTAACTCAATCCCCGGGGCATCGCTCCCCGGAGTTTTGGTGTCCCTTCTCTTGCAGGTTTGCAGTATTACAGGATGGGTTTGGATCATGAACCGTGACAGAGCCTGTTGCCCTGGTCCATCTCGAAGCCCATCGTAATGTCTTTGGAGTGACAGGGAAACTGTCTGACATCATCATGGATCCTTCATTTTCATGTAAGTCAATTTTGTCATTTGTATTGTCTTTGCAGGAATTGCAGTGTGTTTTTTCTCTGCAAAAAGTTGATGTTTGATTGATTTGAACGCATTGTTTGAAGCATTGAACGTGGTTGTTATTGGGTTGTTTGTGAACGTGGTAGTTTTGGCTGTCGTTTGAGGTTGTGAAGGCGGTTGTGTTTGCGGTCGTTTGAGGTGGTAAACGCGTTTTCTTTGGCGGTCGTTTAAGGTGGTGAACGTGGTGGTGTTGGCGGTCGTTTGAGGTGGTAAACGCGTTTTCTTTTGGCGGTCGTTTAAGGTGGTGAACGTGGTGGTGTTGGCGGTCATATGAGGTGCTGAACGCGGTAGTGTTGGCGGTGTAGCATCCTGGCTTATTTTTAGTGCACTCAGGGGCAAAAGTGAGGGTACTTTTCTGTCTGACCATTTGGGAACCCGCGTCTCCGATTTAAAGTCCTAGGATTGTACATTTGGAAAGTTCAAGTCCCTAATGCTGAGTTAGTGATACACATTAATGAATGTATACATAGAGAGGAAGCCTAAGCCTATAGGAGCATAAACTAGAGGCTGGTCCAACGTCAGCCCGAGCTAAAGCTGCAAGGGGACGGACCAGCACGGTGCACGGTGTTCAACTTGTATTAACAGAGGTTTCTACATCAAATTGGCGCCAAAACTGCCTTCATCACCTCAGACCGCCAAAACAACCACGTTCACCACGTCAGACCGCCAAAACCACCGCGTTCACCACCTCAAACGACCGCTGAGGTGGTCAACGTGGTGATTTTGGTGGTCTGAGGTAGTGAAGGCAGTTTTGGCGCTGGTTTGGTGTGGAATCCTCTGTTAGTACACAGTGTTCAACTTGTATTAACGCTGGTCTCTGTCCTCTTTGCAGCTTTAGCTCGGGCTGACCTTGGACCAGTCCCTTGTTTATGCTCTTATAGGCTTGGACTTCCTCTCTATGTATACATTCATTAATGCATATTACTAACTCCCTGTTAGGGACTTTAATTTTCCAAATGTACAATCTTAGGACTTTACATTGGAGACACGGGTGACCAAATGGACAGACAGAAAGTTACCTTTACTTTTGCTCCTGAGGGCACTCCAAATAAGCCAGGGTGGTCTAAACTTAGACTTCCTTTATACATTCATTAATACATATCACTAACTCAATCCCCGGGGCATCGCTCCCCGGAGTTTTGGTGTGCCTTCTCTTGCAGGTTTGCAGTATTACAGGATGGGTTTGGATCATGAACCGTGACAGAGCCTGTTGCCCTGGTCCATCTCGAAGCCCATCGTAATGTCTTTGGAGTGACAGGGAAACTGTCTGACATCATCATGGATCCTTCATTTTCATGTAAGTCAATTTTGTCATTTGTATTGTCTTTGCAGGAATTGCAGTGTGTTTTTTCTCTGCAAAAAGTTGATGTTTGATTGATTTGAACACATTGTTTGAAGCATTGAACGTGGTTGTTATGGGGTTGTTTGTGAACGTGGTAGTTTTGGCTGTCGTTTGAGGTGGTGAAGGCGGTTGTGTTTACGGTCGTTTGAGGTGGTAAACGCGTTTTCTTTGGCGGTCGTTTAAGGTGGTGAACGTGGTGGTGTTGGCGGTCGTTTGAGGTGGTAAACGCGTTTTCTTTGGCGGTCGTTTAAGTTGGTGAACGTGGTGGTGTTGGCGGTCGTTTGAGGTGCTGAACGCGGTAGTGTTGGCGGTGTAGCATCCTGGCTTATTTTTAGTGCACTCAGGGGCAAAAGTGAGGGTACTTTTCTGTCTGACCATTTGGGAACCCGCGTCTCCGATGTAAAGTCCTAGGATTGTACATTTGGAAAATTCAAGTCCCTAATGCTGAGTTAGTGATACACATTAATGAATGTATACATAGAGAGGAAGCCTAAGCCTATAGGAGCATAAACTAGAGGCTGGTCCAACTTCAGCCCGAGCTAAAGCTGCAAGGGGACGGACCAGCACGGTGCATGGTGTTCAACTTGTATTAACAGAGGTTTCTACATCAAATTGGCGCCAAAACTGCCTTCATCACCTCAGACCGCCAAAACAACCACGTTCACCACGTCAGACCGCCAAAACCACCGCGTTCACCACCTCAAACGACCGCTGAGGTGGTCAACGTGGTGATTTTGGTGGTCTGAGGTAGTGATGGCAGTTTTGGCGCTGGTTTGGTGTGGAATCCTCTGTTAGTACACAGTGTTCAACTTGTATTAACGCTGGTCTCTGTCCTCTTTGCAGCTTTAGCTCGGGCTGACCTTGGACCAGTCCCTTGTTTATGCTCTTATAGGCTTGGACTTCCTCTCTATGTATACATGCATTAATGCATATCACTTACTCCCCGTTAGGGACTTTAATTTTCCAAATGTACAATCTTAGGACTTTACATTGGAGACACGGGTGACCAAATGGACAGACAGAAAGTTACCTTTACTTTTGCCCCTGAGGGCACTCCAAATAAGCCAGGGTGGTCTACACTTAGACTTCCTCTATACATTCATTAATACATATCACTAACTCAACCCCCGGGGCATCGCTCCCCGGAGTTTTTGTGTCCCTTCTCTTGCAGGTTTGCAGTATTACAAGATGGGTTTGGATCATGAACCGTGACAGAGCCTGTTGCCCTGGTCCATCTCGAAGCCCATCGTAACGTCTTTGGAGTGACAGGGAAACTGTCTGACATCATCTTGGATCCTTCATTTTCATGTAAGTCAACTTTGTCATTTGTATTGTCTTTGCAGGAATTGCAGTGTGTTTTTTCTCTGCAAAAAGTTGATGTTTGATTGATTTGAACGCATTGTTTGAAGCATTGAACGTGGTTGTTATGGGGTTGTTTGTGAACGTGGTAGTTTTGGCTGTCGTTTGAGTTGGTGAAGGCGGTTGTGTTTGCGGTCGTTTGAGGTGGAGAACACCGTTGTTTTGGTGGTCGTTTGAGGTGCTGAACGCGGTAGTGTTTACGGTCGTTTGAGGTGGCAAACGCGTTTTCTTTGGCGGTCGTTTTAGGTGGTGAACGTGGTGGTGTTGGCGGTCGTTTGAGGTGCTGAACGCGGTATTGTTTACGGTCGTTTGAGGTGGCAAACGCGTTTTCTTTGGCGGTCGTTTTAGGTGGTGAACGTGGTGGTGTTGGCGGTCGTTTGAGGTGCTGAACGCGGTAGTGTTGGCGGTGTAGCATCCTGGCTTATTTTTAGTGCACTCAGGGGCAAAAGTGAGGGTACTTTTCTGTGTGTCCATTTGGGAACCCGCGTCTCCGATGTAAAGTCCTAGGATTGTACATTTTGAAAATTCAAGTCCCTAATGCTGAGTTAGTGATACACATTAATGAATGTATACATAGAGAGGAAGCCTAAGCCTATAGGAGCATAAACTAGAGGCTGGTCCAACGTCAGCCCGAGCTAAAGCTGCAAGGGGACGGACCAGCACGGTGCACGGTGTTCAACTTGTATTAACAGAGGTTTCTACATCAAATTGGCGCCAAAACTGCCTTCATCACCTCAGACCGCCAAAACAACCACGTTCACCACACCTCAGACCGCCAAAACCACCGCGTTCACCACCTCAAACGACCGCTGAGGTGGTCAACGTGGTGATTTTGGTGGTCTGAGGTGGTGAAGGCAGTTTTGGCGCTGGTTTGATGTGGAATCCTCTGTTAGTGCACAGTGTTCAACTTGTATTAACGCTGGTCTCTGTCCTCTTTGCAGCTTTAGCTCGGGCTGACCTTGGACCAGTCCCTTGTTTATGCTCTTATAGGCTTGGACTTCCTCTCTATGTATACATTCATTAATGCATATTACTAACTCCCCGTTAGGGACTTTAATTTTCCAAATGTACAATCTTAGGACTTTACATTGGAGACACGGGTGACCAAATGGACAGACAGAAAGTTACCTTTACTTTTGCCCCTGAGGGCACTCCAAATAAGCCAGGGTGGTCTAAACTTAGACTTCCTTTATACATTCATTAATACATATCACTAACTCAATCCCCGGGGCATCGCTCCCCGGAGTTTTGGTGTCCCTTCTCTTGCAGGTTTGCAGTATTACAGGATGGGTTTGGATCATGAACCGTGACAGAGCCTGTTGCCCTGGTCCATCTCGAAGCCCATCGTAATGTCTTTGGAGTGACAGGGAAACTGTCTGACATCATCATGGATCCTTCATTTTCATGTAAGTCAATTTTGTCATTTGTATTGTCTTTGCAGGAATTGCAGTGTTTTTTCTCTGCAAAAAGTTGATGTTTGATTGATTTGAACACATTGTTTGAAGCATTGAACGTGGGTGTTATGGGGTTGTTTGTGAACGTGGTAGTTTTGGCTGTCGTTTGAGGTGGTGAAGGCGGTTGTGTTTACGGTCGTTTGAGGTGGTAAACGCGTTTTCTTTGGCGGTCGTTTAAGGTGGTGAACGTGGTGGTGTTGGCGGTCGTTTGAGGTGGTAAACGCGTTTTCTTTGGCGGTCGTTTAAGTTGGTGAACGTGGTGGTGTTGGCGGTCGTTTGATGTGCTGAACGCGGTAGTGTTGGCGGTGTAGCATCCTGGCTTATTTTTAGTGCACTCAGGGGCAAAAGTGAGGGTACTTTTCTGTCTGACCATTTGGGAACCCGCGTCTCCGATGTAAAGTCCTAGGATTGTACATTTGGAAAATTCAAGTCCCTAATGCTGAGTTAGTGATACACATTAATGAATGTATACATAGAGAGGAAGCCTAAGCCTATAGGAGCATAAACTAGAGGCTGGTCCAACTTCAGCCCGAGCTAAAGCTGCAAGGGGACGGACCAGCACGGTGCATGGTGTTCAACTTGTATTAACAGAGGTTTCTACATCAAATTGGCGCCAAAACTGCCTTCATCACCTCAGACCGCCAAAACAACCACGTTCACCACGTCAGACCGCCAAAACCACCGCGTTCACCACCTCAAACGACCGCTGAGGTGGTCAACGTGGTGATTTTGGTGGTCTGAGGTAGTGATGGCAGTTTTGGCGCTGGTTTGGTGTGGAATCCTCTGTTAGTACACAGTGTTCAACTTGTATTAACGCTGGTCTCTGTCCTCTTTGCAGCTTTAGCTCGGGCTGACCTTGGACCAGTCCCTTGTTTATGCTCTTATAGGCTTGGACTTCCTCTCTATGTATACATGCATTAATGCATATCACTTACTCCCCGTTAGGGACTTTAATTTTCCAAATGTACAATCTTAGGACTTTACATTGGAGACACGGGTGACCAAATGGACAGACAGAAAGTTACCTTTACTTTTGCCCCTGAGGGCACTCCAAATAAGCCAGGGTGGTCTACACTTAGACTTCCTCTATACATTCATTAATACATATCACTAACTCAACCCCCGGGGCATCGCTCCCCGGAGTTTTTGTGTCCCTTCTCTTGCAGGTTTGCAGTATTACAAGATGGGTTTGGATCATGAACCGTGACAGAGCCTGTTGCCCTGGTCCATCTCGAAGCCCATCGTAACGTCTTTGGAGTGACAGGGAAACTGTCTGACATCATCTTGGATCCTTCATTTTCATGTAAGTCAACTTTGTCATTTGTATTGTCTTTGCAGGAATTGCAGTGTGTTTTTTCTCTGCAAAAAGTTGATGTTTGATTGATTTGAACGCATTGTTTGAAGCATTGAACGTGGTTGTTATGGGGTTGTTTGTGAACGTGGTAGTTTTGGCTGTCGTTTGAGTTGGTGAAGGCGGTTGTGTTTGCGGTCGTTTGAGGTGGAGAACACCGTTGTTTTGGTGGTCGTTTGAGGTGCTGAACGCGGTAGTGTTTACGGTCGTTTGAGGTGGCAAACGCGTTTTCTTTGGCGGTCGTTTTAGGTGGTGAACGTGGTGGTGTTGGCGGTCGTTTGAGGTGCTGAACGCGGTATTGTTTACGGTCGTTTGAGGTGGCAAACGCGTTTTCTTTGGCGGTCGTTTTAGGTGGTGAACGTGGTGGTGTTGGCGGTCGTTTGAGGTGCTGAACGCGGTAGTGTTGGCGGTGTAGCATCCTGGCTTATTTTTAGTGCACTCAGGGGCAAAAGTGAGGGTACTTTTCTGTGTGTCCATTTGGGAACCCGCGTCTCCGATGTAAAGTCCTAGGATTGTACATTTTGAAAATTCAAGTCCCTAATGCTGAGTTAGTGATACACATTAATGAATGTATACATAGAGAGGAAGCCTAAGCCTATAGGAGCATAAACTAGAGGCTGGTCCAACGTCAGCCCGAGCTAAAGCTGCAAGGGGACGGACCAGCACGGTGCACGGTGTTCAACTTGTATTAACAGAGGTTTCTACATCAAATTGGCGCCAAAACTGCCTTCATCACCTCAGACCGCCAAAACAACCACGTTCACCACACCTCAGACCGCCAAAACCACCGCGTTCACCACCTCAAACGACCGCTGAGGTGGTCAACGTGGTGATTTTGGTGGTCTGAGGTGGTGAAGGCAGTTTTGGCGCTGGTTTGATGTGGAATCCTCTGTTAGTGCACAGTGTTCAACTTGTATTAACGCTGGTCTCTGTCCTCTTTGCAGCTTTAGCTCGGGCTGACCTTGGACCAGTCCCTTGTTTATGCTCTTATAGGCTTGGACTTCCTCTCTATGTATACATTCATTAATGCATATTACTAACTCCCCGTTAGGGACTTTAATTTTCCAAATGTACAATCTTAGGACTTTACATTGGAGACACGGGTGACCAAATGGACAGACAGAAAGTTACTTTTACTTTTGCCCCTGAGGGCACTCCAAATAAGCCAGGGTGGTCTAAACTTAGACTTCCTTTATACATTCATTAATACATATCACTAACTCAATCCCCGGGGCATCGCTCCCCGGAGTTTTTGTGTCCCTTCTCTTGCAGGTTTGCAGTATTACAAGATGGGTTTGGATCATGAACCGTGACAGAGCCTGTTGCCCTGGTCCATCTCGAAGCCCATCGTAACGTCTTTGGAGTGACAGGGAAACTGTCTGACATCATCTTGGATCCTTCATTTTCATGTAAGTCAACTTTGTCATTTGTATTGTCTTTGCAGGAATTGCAGTGTGTTTTTTCTCTGCAAAAAGTTGATGTTTGATTGATTTGAACGCATTGTTTGAAGCATTGAACGTGGTTGTTATGGGGTTGTTTGTGAACGTGGTAGTTTTGGCTGTCGTTTGAGTTGGTGAAGGCGGTTGTGTTTGCGGTCGTTTGAGGTGGAGAACACCGTTGTTTTGGTGGTCGTTTGAGGTGCTGAACGCGGTAGTGTTTACGGTCGTTTGAGGTGGCAAACGCGTTTTCTTTGGCGGTCGTTTTAGGTGGTGAACGTGGTGGTGTTGGCGGTCGTTTGAGGTGCTGAACGCGGTATTGTTTACGGTCGTTTGAGGTGGCAAACGCGTTTTCTTTGGCGGTCGTTTTAGGTGGTGAACGTGGTGGTGTTGGCGGTCGTTTGAGGTGCTGAACGCGGTATTGTTTACGGTCGTTTGAGGTGGCAAACGCGTTTTCTTTGGCGGTCGTTTTAGGTGGTGAACGTGGTGGTGTTGGCGGTCGTTTGAGGTGCTGAACGCGGTAGTGTTGGCGGTGTAGCATCCTGGCTTATTTTTAGTGCACTCAGGGGCAAAAGTGAGGGTACTTTTCTGTGTGTCCATTTGGGAACCCGCGTCTCCGATGTAAAGTCCTAGGATTGTACATTTTGAAAATTCAAGTCCCTAATGCTGAGTTAGTGATACACATTAATGAATGTATACATAGAGAGGAAGCCTAAGCCTATAGGAGCATAAACTAGAGGCTGGTCCAACGTCAGCCCGAGCTAAAGCTGCAAGGGGACGGACCAGCACGGTGCACGGTGTTCAACTTGTATTAACAGAGGTTTCTACATCAAATCGGCGCCAAAACTGCTTTCACCACCTCAGACCGCCAAAACAACCACGTTCACCACACCTCAGACCGCCAAAACCACCGCGTTCACCACCTCAAACGACCGCTGAGGTGGTCAACGTGGTGATTTTGGTGGTCTGAGGTGGTGAAGGCAGTTTTGGCGCTGGTTTGATGTGGAATCCTCTGTTAGTGCACAGTGTTCAACTTGTATTAACGCTGGTCTCTGTCCTCTTTGCAGCTTTAGCTCGGGCTGACCTTGGACCAGTCCCTTGTTTATGCTCTTATAGGCTTGGACTTCCTCTCTATGTATACATGCATTAATGCATATCACTTACTCCCCGTTAGGGACTTTAATTTTCCAAATGTACAATCTTAGGACTTTACATTGGAGACACGGGTGACCAAATGGACAGACAGAAAGTTACCTTTACTTTTGCCCCTGAGGGCACTCCAAATAAGCCAGGGTGGTCTACACTTAGACTTCCTCTATACATTCACTAATACATATCACTAACTCAACCCCCGGGGCATCGCTCCCCGGAGTTTTTGTGTCCCTCCTCTTGCAGGTTTGCAGTATTACAGGATTGTTCTGTATCATGAACCGTGACTAGGGCTGTTGCCGTGGTCCTGCTCGAAGCCCATCAAGACCCAGAGATACTTGAACTCCTTCACTTGGGGTAAGGACTCATTCCTTACTTTTAGTGGACAGTCCATCGGTTTCCTGCTGAGAATTCAATTATACCTATTTAATTTATGAAAGAAAAAATATTACAAACAACCATCAATGTACACAATAAAAAACCACCCCTTCCTCCATCCTGCTCAATAACCCCACCCGGAATGATAAAACAGGTCTCGCTGTTTCCCTGGGGAGTCTTTACGGTGACGGAACCTGGGACCTATGAGAGGAGAACAGGGAGGTGAGTTATGATAACTACTGCAGGGATGATATGACAAATATATAACAGAAATGTATATTGCTTAGTCTAAACAGCTTATAAATTACTAGAATCGCTAATCACGCTTTTTTCACCCCCCTTAGGTTGGCGTGCCAATCCATCCCTCCGACATTAAGGATTAATATATGTTTCTCATACTGACGTCAACCATTCAATAAACGGGTTTGAACGCCACACAAGCTCTTGTCATTTTTTGTAAATGAAATGCTTCCTGTGCACTGTTTTATTGTGGAACAAATGAATATGCTTCACTAAGAGTGAAACTATATAATACGTAATGGAGACCGTGATCTACAGCTGAGAGATCATCTCCATTTCAACTGGACAAGCGCATATCTTCACAATACATTGACAGAGGGAGCTGATAAACATTGCTATATACGCCATGATGTGTTGGTGTGAAGATTGAGACATTGGACAATGTCAAATATTTAAAACATCACAGGGATAACAAACTTGGTATGGGTAGGGCTAGGGAATGCTCCGGTTTTTGGACAAAATTAACATGGGATCACTCCGGTCAATGTACGTACTTCGTCTCACTGGAATATTAATGGCCAGATTGAATACAACATCAAACCAATTTCTCCGGTCAATGACAGGAGAGTTTTGAAAGTGACAAAACACTGTTCCACACATTTAAAAACACTTAATCAATGATTACCCAGGATCCATGCACCTTCCCTGGCTTGTAAAATGTGGCGATGCGCCCTGGAGGTATCCTACTATTTAAAACATGTATACACTCATGTAGACCCTTCATAGGGTTCCCTAACACAATGCACACAGCCTGGAGCAGCGAGTGGGCCGTTTTCCCCCGCTTGTCCATTTGCCTATCAGTTTGTTAACGAAATGGACAGAGCCAGCGTTTTCCCCCTAAAAGTGACTTTTAATCGTGGCCTTTGCGTTTAAATTATGGGTGCTATCACTCACATGGTCCCTTAACACAATGCACATAGTATGGAGCTCACTGGGGTCCTGCATATGCTTTAATCAGGCGTTTTAACACTTTTTCCCACAAAATATAAATATATATAAATCAAATTCCGGGTAATGCGGAGCACAATTGTACCTTTTACTATTTTAATGTATTTGCATTATATATCTTTGGGCTATAAAAGCGACATATTTGGATGACTTTGTCAGTTTATGGAGCTTATCCCACAAATCCCGGAGGATCCGGGCCGAATTTGGGAGCTCATAGGCGGCCTGCCATAGGCCCCCACCCGTGGAAAGAAAAAGAAATGAAAGAAAACGGTCAATTATATGTTAAAATAATCAAAAATGAAGTTTTGAAAAATTACAACGGAGAAGGGGCTCAGTGCCAACGGAGAAGGGGCTCGAGATGCTCAACCCTTCGGCGCTTCGGGCCGAAGCCCCGAACACTTTTCCACCCCCCCGTTGCAATTTACAACGGAGAGGGGAATCCAAACTTCCCCTTCTCCGTCCGAAAAAAACCTGCTACCCTCTGGCAGGACCCCGGAGGGCCTGAGAGGGGAAAGGTCTGGGTTAAGTGTAGTGAGCAGAGAATCCTATAATTTATGTCATATGTAGACTTAAGAAAGTAATTAATAAATAGGGTTAGGGAATGTTCCGGTATTTGGACAACATTAACATGGGATCACTCCGGTCAATGTACGTACTTCGTCTCACTGGAATATTAATGGCCAGATTGAATACAACATCGACCCAAATTCTCCGGTCAATGACAGGAGAGTTTTGAAAGTGACAAAGGGTTAGGGTTAGGGTGTTTAGGGTTAGGGTTAGGGTTAGGTTTTTGTAAGGGCCACCGGATAGGGTTAGGGTTAGGGTTAGGGTTAGGGTTAGGTTTGGGTTAGGGGTAGTGTTATGGATTCCGGTATGGGAATTGTTAGCACTGGCCTAGGGGTCTGTGGATGGGTGTTGTGGGTGTGTTATCCTGTTAGTGTATGGACCAAGGAGGAGGAGGAGCAGTACAGATCATCCCTGGGACTGTAGGGCAGAGGAGAGGGAGGATCCAGAGGAGATAGAGCTAGCTGTCGTTGAGTCCCCTGGGTATGGTTGTCCCGAGTTTCTGGATCCAAGATGTTTCCGCCCTCTTCCTCTGCCCGATGGTCCACCGGTCGTTGGTTTCCAGGCCCGAGATGATGAGTTGGTCTGGCGGGTGTTGTTGGAAATGGGTGACCAGGGGGGTTGGGAGTCGACCTTCCCCAATGTTGTACAGATGCTGTTTGAGACGGGTGAGTATGGTATGTTTTGTTTCGCCTATGTAGTGTTTTTTACAGGTGTTGCATGTGATAATGTAGACTATGTTGCTGTGATTAAGGGAAAATGAACCAAGGGCAGGGAAGGCTGCTCCACTGTATTGGTTATGTATGTATTTTCTGTTGATGTAATGGTGACTATGTTGTGAAGGTGGTAAGGCTCTGTTGCTGCTAAATTTGGAATGTATGAGTATGTCGTGTAGGCTTGGATTTTTCCGGTAGGCTGAAATGACCCTGTGGTTGGAGAAGAATGGTTGTGACTGGAGGAGAGAGAAGTTATGTTTAACTGTCCGGTGGAATCCTGTGATGGTGTGGGAAAAGGTGGAGACAAATGGGATGAGTTGACAGTTGGGGTCCGGGTTAGGGTTAGGGTTAGGGTTGGGGTTGGGGTTAGGGTTAGGGTTGGGGTTGGGGTTAGGGTTGGGGTTAGGGTTAGGGTTAGGGTTGGGGTTAGGACTGGGTGGGGGAGGGTTGTCGGTGGGGGAGTGGTCCGGGCAGTCTCCACGTCCCAAGGGGTTGGGGTTAGGGAAGAGGGGGGTGGGATGCAAACCCTGGTTAGGGTGGGGGGAGGAAGATTCGGGAGTGGAGAGGGGTGTTGGGAGTGGAGACTGGTCCGAGTCCATGACCTGAGGTGGATTTCCTCTAAGGGGAGGCGGAGGAGGAGAGCGAGTGGGAGCGAGGCTGGCCAAGGTGGTGTCCTTTATATGACGGAGGAAGCGTTTGGAATAGCCTCTTGCTTGCAGGCTATGGAACAGAATCCTAACGGAATGGTGGAAGTCAGATGGTTTGGAGGAAATCCGGTGAAAACGGATAATTTGAGATTTGATGATTCCTGGGAAAGTGTGTTTTGGGTGATAACTGGATTTATGTAGTAGTGAATGTGTGTCCGTGGACTTAAAGTAAACCTTAGTGAGTATTTTTTTGTGTGTGTTGTTGAGAGGTTGGAAAAAAACTGTGGTATCTAAAAAGTTGACTGTGTGTTCATGTATGATGTATTTTACTTTGATGGTGGGGTGATGGCTGTTGAGGGTGTTGATGAACTGTGGGAATAAGGAGATGTCATGGGGCCAGATGCCAATAATGTCGTCCAGGAATCGACGGTACAGGGATGGTAGATGGGTACACTTGGCCAGTGCTTCTCGCTCCCACTCGCTCATGTAAATGTTGGCGTATGAGGGGGCGAAACGCTGACCCATGGCCGTTCCATGGATTTGGAGGTAGTGTTGGTCGTTGAAGATGAAGTCGTTGTTATTGAGGCAGAGGGCGAGTAGGGAAAGTAGATATTTGTCCGGTCGTTTATGGTCTGGATGTTTGGAGAAGATGGAGGTAACGGAAAGAAGGCCTAAATCTGTGTTGATGTTGGTATACAGGCTGTTGATGTCAATGGTAAACAGATAGGATTGGGTGGGAACGACCATGGGTCTAGTGATCCGGAGGAAGTGATAGGTGTCTTTAAGGTAGCTGGGGTGTTTGGTGGAAAGGGGGCCTAAATGGTGCTCTATATAATGGGAGATATTGTACGTAGTGCTGCTGCAGTCAGAGACAATGGGTCTGCCGGGAGGAACCTCAAAGGGAATGGTCCAGGTGGAGGGGTCTTTATGGATTTTTGGAAGTAGATAGAATTGACGGAGGCGGGGTGTATCTGGACCAAAGAGGAAATCCCTCTGCTTGGCGGAAATGAATTTCAGTTGATAAAGTGTTTGTATTATGGGTCTAACTTGCAGTTGTGTCTGGGGTTGAATGGTGTCCGGGATGGGTTTGTAATGGAGTGGGTTACTAAGTTGTGTGTGAGCTTCTGTGATATAGTGGTGTCTGTCCATGATAACTATTTTTGATCCTTTGTCGGCCGGTTTGATTACTATGTGTGGGTTTTTATTGAGTTGGGTTAGGGCCCTGCGCTCATCCACCGACAGATTATCTGGAATGTCTGTCGGTGGTTGGAAGGATTGCAGGGCCCGTTTGTTGGCGGTGATAGTTTGTTTGGTTTGGGGGTGAACTTGGGTGAGTAATGGTTCCCAGTTGGAAGGGAAGGTAAATAGTGACTGTTGGGTGCGGGGTTTGGTGTGAAAATAGTCAATTATTTTGAGACGTCTGTGGTATTGGTGTAAATCCCTTTGAAGTTCCTCTCGGTCATGACGGGGGGGGCGTGGAACAAAGGTGAGGCCCCTCTGTAAGAGTTGTTGCTGGGCTACAGAGGGGACAAAGAGGGTGGATAAATTAAGCACGGTGGAGGGTGAATTCCACCTCAGGTCAGGGTTCTGGTCAGGTACAGGGGGAGTGCTGGTGAGGTTATTTGGGGGGTTAGGTAGGAGGATGCGTTGGGCCGGGTTAGGTTCAGAGGTAATCAGAAATTTAGTTCTCCGCACCAGGAGTCCAGGATGAGTTGAGCTGTGGGGGAGGTCCAGTGGATGTGGTCCTGGCCAGTCCGGAAGGCTTCCTGAGGGATGGGTTGTAGGGTCTTGTGATGCATGGCAAGGTAGTTGTTAGTGAATGTGATATTGCGTGTTTGTGCTGGGGTCAGGTGGGGTGAATGGTTGATGAGGGGGATGTAGATGGAAGCCCTGGGGAAGGTCTGAGAAGCGAATTTGATCATACTACTGAGTTGTTTGACAGTGGTGCGTTTAGCGTCATCGTCCTTGTTGTTAATGCCTATGGAAATGATGACGATCTTGGCTGTTGGGATGGGAGGGGTGCGTTTGAAGAGTTCCAAGAAGTGATAAACTTTGGCTCCAGGATAGGAGTCCAGCTGTAGTGTGGAGTTGGTATGGGGTGGAATACGGTTAATGTTTGAGTCTCCCAGTATCCGGATGGCTTTTGTGCCTCCCAGGGACCAGTCCAGTGCTTTCTTCTGTGGTCTGGCTATGTGGGAGATGGGTGCATAATGGGTTGGGGAAGCGGAGCTGGTTGGGTTGAAGAAAAGGGGGGCGGAGACAGGGGTAAGGGATAGGGTAGGGAGGAATACTGGAGAGGGGAGAGATGGCGGAGGAGAGGGAGAAGAGGAAGGAGTAGGACGGGAAGGAGGTGGAGTTGGAGGAGGGGGGGGTGAAGGTCCTTGGAGGTTAAGGAATGGAGGGGTTCCTAGGGGGTTGGGATCTGGGTCGGGTGGTGTGCCAGTCCCCGCAGTAGACCCGCTGGGCTGTAGTGACCCAACAGACTGGCCAGAGGGGGGCTCAGAGTGGACTTGTACGGTCTGGATGACCTTGAGAAGATGACCTTTCATCATCGGCCCCTGTGTGGGATGGAGTAGAGAGTCTGTTGGGTCCCGGGTGCCAGCGAGGTCCAATTGGGAACCGGCGACACCTGAAGGGGATGGGGAGAGGGAGAGAATGTTATCTGGGAAGCTGACTGAGACGTTGGAATGGTGGACCTTGAAGGTGGTTTGGCGGTTGCTGAGAGTGTTGTTGGGAGAGGAAGAGTGGGAGTAGGGTGGAGGTGAGGGGGTACTCAGGTCGATGGTGCCAACCCGAGGCGGTGGGGAGGGCTGGGGTAGGGGTGATGTAGAAGGAAGGGTGGTACTGGGAAGTTTGGAGTTCTGATCTGGGGCGGCTGGAGTAGTGGTTTCACTGGTGGTCGGGGAAGTGGGTTTGGATGGGGTAGGGTCCCGGGTTGGAAAGCGGGTACGGGAAGTTCTTTGAGGCAGCGGATACTGCTGAATGGAGGGGGAGGGGTGGAAAGGGGGGTTGGGTAGTAGAGGAGGGGGCCGAGGCCGAGGAGGGCCAGGACCTCTCAGGGGGTTCAGAGAGGGACCTAGCTGGGGCTTGTATGAATTGGGATGGAATGCGGGATGGTCACTGGAGTTGACGGTTGATGGTGGGCGGACAAGGTTGGTTGACTGGGAGGGTGGGTGGCGGCGATGATACTGGGAGACAGCTTCTGAGAGTGAGGGCCTGGAACCGAGGGAGAGGGATGATCTGTTGCGGGTTTGGGTTCTCGGTAAGTGAGGGAACTCCTCCTCACTTAGAAGGGGAAGTGGATGAGGGTGCCTGGGATGGGACCTCCACGGTTGTGGGGGGGAGGTGGGGGTGTCAGCGGGTGTGGTGTTGTGGAGTGTTTGTTTGGCTGTGTGTAATGTATCTGTGTGTAACCTGGGGCCATATCGCTTCCGTGCCCAACCTGTAGCTATTTCAAATGCAATGTGATTCCAGGGAGTGTTCTGGAGTGATGTAATTGTAGTGTTGTAGTGTTGCTGGAGAATGGTCATGTTGGTGTGCATCCAGCTGATGGTGTTGTTATGTATTAGTGTGTGTGTGTGTTCTGTTGGAGTGGAGGGCTTAATGAAATCTGTGAGTCTGGAGACCTGTCTGGTCATGCCTGGTGGATATATGCGTGTCAGTATGGCCCTATCTATGATGTTTTTGTGGTGTGTGGCTTGGATGAGTTTAAAATATTCTTTACTACTATGTCTGGTTGCTGGGTCTGGTGGATGAAACAGAATGCGTTGTGGCTCCGTCAATGAGATGTTGGGTGTTGTTCGTGGTGTGGTGATGGGGTGTGTATGTACTTCTAAAAGTGGTTGTAGGGTCTGTCTGGTGTTGGTAGTATTATTAAAGTGAAGGTGTGTCTGCGCTCCTCTAGCGCTCCACCGCACAGTCTGATTCCCATTAGAGGACATCTCAGTCGCCTATGAAGGCCCTTACCTGGTCCGCAGGATGGTGTGACTCCGTCTGGCCCCGATGTTCTGGGTCCTCCTGGCGTCGGAGATGGAGCCAAAGGTAGCAGGCTGGCTATCCAGCAGCTCCCTCGAATAGAAGATCCCGTGGCCAACCGGGCACGCCGAGGCTCCCTGCCCTGGGAGGTCCGGGTTCAAGGCCGGTCCCAGGAGGATAGTTGTCCTTTTCCAGGGAGAGACTCGAAAAGGCGTGAAAATGTTTGTAGGCCAGGTGGGCCAGCTCAGTCAGCCAAAAAAGGCCAGTCAAAATCACAAAAGGGCAGAACCCCCACAAGCGAGTAAGATAGTCCTTTAATAATTTAAAAGCATAAATAATTTAAAAACGTTACAATATTATCAAGTGGTAGGTACTGTGCAGCGGGGCGAAAAATCCTCCTGACGTTTCGCAGGAGTTGCTGCTTCTTCAGAGGATCAAGAGGAGTGAGACACAATGAGGCTATTTGAAATGTTGGAGGAGGGCGGAGAGTCCCGCCTCCAAGTTCCAATAGGTGGATGCTTAGAAATGCTCCGATAGGCTAGTGAAGGGGGTAAGGCAATGGGTGTATGTGAGAGGAAATGAATGATGTATTGGTTGTGTTGGTATGTATTTCATGAACAGTGGGTAGCTCAGTGGGTAGGGTGCGGCTGCTTCACCTGGGAGGTCGGGGTACGAGACCAGCCGACAGCTGGCCGCCGGAAAAACTTACAAAACAATAAAGAAACAAAACCTGTGTAGGGTGCAACATAACTATGGGGTGTAGTGTAAGAAAAATGTGTTGGGTGTTGTTTTGTGAGGAAGTTACCATGGTGTGGGGAGACATATGTGGGCGGTCTGTAATGAAAGGTGGGGATACAGGATAGGAATGGTGGTGGAGTGTGGTGTAGTCAGTCCAGACCAATGGCACGGGCAGGGTTAGGTTTGGGTTAGGGGTAGTGTTATGGATTCCGGTATGGGAATTGTTAGCACTGGCCTAGGGGTCTGTGGATGGGTGTTGTGGGTGTGTTATCCTGTTAGTGTATGGACCAAGGAGGAGGAGGAGCAGTAGTACAGATCATCCCTGGGACTGTAGGGCAGAGGAGAGGGAGGATCCAGAGGAGATAGAGCTAGCTGTCGTTGAGTCCCCTGGGTATGGTTGTCCCGAGTTTCTGGATCCAAGATGTTTCCGCCCTCTTCCTCTGCCCGATGGTCCACCGGTCGTTGGTTTCCAGGCCCGAGATGATGAGTTGGTCTGGCGGGTGTTGTTGGAAATGGGTGACCAGGGGGGTTGGGAGTCGACCTTCCCCAATGTTGTACAGATGCTGTTTGAGACGGGTGAGTATGGTGTGTTTTGTTTCGCCTATGTAGTGTTTTTTACAGGTGTTGCATGTGATAATGTAGACTATGTTGCTGTGATTAAGGGAAAATGAACCAAGGGCAGGGAAGGCTGCTCCACTGTATTGGTTATGTATGTATTTTCTGTTGATGTAATGGTGACTATGTTGTGAAGGTGGTAAGGCTCTGTTGCTGCTAAATTTGGAATGTATGAGTATGTCGTGTAGGCTTGGATTTTTACGGTAGGCTGAAATGACCCTGTGGTTGGAGAAGAATGGTTGTGACTGGAGGAGAGAGAAGTTATGTTTAACTGTCCGGTGGAATCCTGTGATGGTGTGGGAAAAGGTGGAGACAAATGGAATGAGTTGACAGTTGGGGTCCGGGTTAGGGTTAGGGTTAGGGTTGGGGTTGGGGTTAGGGTTAGGGTTGGGGTTGGGGTTAGGGTTGGGGTTAGGGTTAGGGTTAGGGTTGGGGTTAGGGTCAGCTGGGGGGTGGTTGGGGTTAGGACTGGGTGGGGGAGGGTTGTCGGTGGGGGAGTGGTCCGGGCAGTCTCCACGTCCCAAGGGGTTGGGGTTAGGGAAGAGGGGGGTGGGATGCAAACCCTGGTTAGGGTGGGGGGAGGAAGATTCGGGAGTGGAGAGGGGTGTTGGGAGTGGAGACTGGTCCGAGTCCATGACCTGAGGTGGATTTCCTCTAAGGGGAGGCGGAGGAGGAGAGCGAGTGGGAGCGAGGCTGGCCAAGGTGGTGTCCTTTATATGACGGAGGAAGCGTTTGGAATAGCCTCTTGCTTGCAGGCTATGGAACAGAATCCTAACGGAATGGTGGAAGTCAGATGGTTTGGAGGAAATCCGGTGAAAACGGATAATTTGAGATTTGATGATTCCTGGGAAAGTGTGTTTTGGGTGATAACTGGATTTATGTAGTAGTGAATGTGTGTCCGTGGACTTAAAGTAAACCTTAGTGAGTATTTTTTTGTGTGTGTTGTTGAGAGGTTGGAAAAAAACTGTGGTATCTAAAAAGTTGACTGTGTGTTCATGTATGATGTATTTTACTTTGATGGTGGGGTGATGGCTGTTGAGGGTGTTGATGAACTGTGGGAATAAGGAGATGTCATGGGGCCAGATGCCAATAATGTCGTCCAGGAATCGACGGTACAGGGATGGTAGATGGGTACACTTGGCCAGTGCTTCTCGCTCCCACTCGCTCATGTAAATGTTGGCGTATGAGGGGGCGAAACGCTGACCCATGGCCGTTCCATGGATTTGGAGGTAGTGTTGGTCGTTGAAGATGAAGTCGTTGTTATTGAGGCAGAGGGCGAGTAGGGAAAGTAGATATTTGTCCGGTCGTTTATGGTCTGGATGTTTGGAGAAGATGGAGGTAACGGAAAGAAGGCCTAAATCTGTGTTGATGTTGGTATACAGGCTGTTGATGTCAATGGTAAACAGATAGGATTGGGTGGGAACGACCATGGGTCTAGTGATCCGGAGGAAGTGATAGGTGTCTTTAAGGTAGCTGGGGTGTTTGGTGGAAAGGGGGCCTAAATGGTGCTCTATATAATGGGAGATATTGTACGTAGTGCTGCTGCAGTCAGAGACAATGGGTCTGCCGGGAGGAACCTCAAAGGGAATGGTCCAGGTGGAGGGGTCTTTATGGATTTTTGGAAGTAGATAGAATTGACGGAGGCGGGGTGTATCTGGACCAAAGAGGAAATCCCTCTGCTTGGCGGAAATGAATTTCAGTTGATAAAGTGTTTGTATTATGGGTCTAACTTGCAGTTGTGTCTGGGGTTGAATGGTGTCCGGGATGGGTTTGTAATGGAGTGGGTTACTAAGTTGTGTGTGAGCTTCTGTGATATAGTGGTGTCTGTCCATGATAACTATTTTTGATCCTTTGTCGGCCGGTTTGATTACTATGTGTGGGTTTTTATTGAGTTGGGTTAGGGCCCTGCGCTCATCCACCGACAGATTATCTGGAATGTCTGTCGGTGGTTGGAAGGATTGCAGGGCCCGTTTGTTGGCGGTGATAGTTTGTTTGGTTTGGGGGTGAACTTGGGTGAGTAATGGTTCCCAGTTGGAAGGGAAGGTAAATAGTGACTGTTGGGTGCGGGGTTTGGTGTGAAAATAGTCAATTATTTTGAGACGTCTGTGGTATTGGTGTAAATCCCTTTGAAGTTCCTCTCGGTCATGACGGGGGGGGCGTGGAACAAAGGTGAGGCCCCTCTGTAAGAGTTGTTGCTGGGCTACAGAGGGGACAAAGAGGGTGGATAAATTAAGCACGGTGGAGGGTGAATTCCACCTCAGGTCAGGGTTCTGGTCAGGTACAGGGGGAGTGCTGGTGAGGTTATTTGGGGGGTTAGGTAGGAGGATGCGTTGGGCCGGGTTAGGTTCAGAGGTAATCAGAAATTTAGTTCTCCGCACCAGGAGTCCAGGATGAGTTGAGCTGTGGGGGAGGTCCAGTGGATGTGGTCCTGGCCAGTCCGGAAGGCTTCCTGAGGGATGGGTTGTAGGGTCTTGTGATGCATGGCAAGGTAGTTGTTAGTGAATGTGATATTGCGTGTTTGTGCTGGGGTCAGGTGGGGTGAATGGTTGATGAGGGGGATGTAGATGGAAGCCCTGGGGAAGGTCTGAGAAGCGAATTTGATCATACTACTGAGTTGTTTGACAGTGGTGCGTTTAGCGTCATCGTCCTTGTTGTTAATGCCTATGGAAATGATGACGATCTTGGCTGTTGGGATGGGAGGGGTGCGTTTGAAGAGTTCCAAGAAGTGATAAACTTTGGCTCCAGGATAGGAGTCCAGCTGTAGTGTGGAGTTGGTATGGGGTGGAATACGGTTAATGTTTGAGTCTCCCAGTATCCGGATGGCTTTTGTGCCTCCCAGGGACCAGTCCAGTGCTTTCTTCTGTGGTCTGGCTATGTGGGAGATGGGTGCATAATGGGTTGGGGAAGCGGAGCTGGTTGGGTTGAAGAAAAGGGGGGCGGAGACAGGGGTAAGGGATAGGGTAGGGAGGAATACTGGAGAGGGGAGAGATGGCGGAGGAGAGGGAGAAGAGGAAGGAGTAGGACGGGAAGGAGGTGGAGTTGGAGGAGGGGGGGGTGAAGGTCCTTGGAGGTTAAGGAATGGAGGGGTTCCTAGGGGGTTGGGATCTGGGTCGGGTGGTGTGCCAGTCCCCGCAGTAGACCCGCTGGGCTGTAGTGACCCAACAGACTGGCCAGAGGGGGGCTCAGAGTGGACTTGTACGGTCTGGATGACCTTGAGAAGATGACCTTTCATCATCGGCCCCTGTGTGGGATGGAGTAGAGAGTCTGTTGGGTCCCGGGTGCCAGCGAGGTCCAATTGGGAACCGGCGACACCTGAAGGGGATGGGGAGAGGGAGAGAATGTTATCTGGGAAGCTGACTGAGACGTTGGAATGGTGGACCTTGAAGGTGGTTTGGCGGTTGCTGAGAGTGTTGTTGGGAGAGGAAGAGTGGGAGTAGGGTGGAGGTGAGGGGGTACTCAGGTCGATGGTGCCAACCCGAGGCGGTGGGGAGGGCTGGGGTAGGGGTGATGTAGAAGGAAGGGTGGTACTGGGAAGTTTGGAGTTCTGATCTGGGGCGGCTGGAGTAGTGGTTTCACTGGTGGTCGGGGAAGTGGGTTTGGATGGGGTAGGGTCCCGGGTTGGAAAGCGGGTACGGGAAGTTCTTTGAGGCAGCGGATACTGCTGAATGGAGGGGGAGGGGTGGAAAGGGGGGTTGGGTAGTAGAGGAGGGGGCCGAGGCCGAGGAGGGCCAGGACCTCTCAGGGGGTTCAGAGAGGGACCTAGCTGGGGCTTGTATGAATTGGGATGGAATGCGGGATGGTCACTGGAGTTGACGGTTGATGGTGGGCGGACAAGGTTGGTTGACTGGGAGGGTGGGTGGCGGCGATGATACTGGGAGACAGCTTCTGAGAGTGAGGGCCTGGAACCGAGGGAGAGGGATGATCTGTTGCGGGTTTGGGTTCTCGGTAAGTGAGGGAACTCCTCCTCACTTAGAAGGGGAAGTGGATGAGGGTGCCTGGGATGGGACCTCCACGGTTGTGGGGGGGAGGTGGGGGTGTCAGCGGGTGTGGTGTTGTGGAGTGTTTGTTTGGCTGTGTGTAATGTATCTGTGTGTAACCTGGGGCCATATCGCTTCCGTGCCCAACCTGTAGCTATTTCAAATGCAATGTGATTCCAGGGAGTGTTCTGGAGTGATGTAATTGTAGTGTTGTAGTGTTGCTGGAGAATGGTCATGTTGGTGTGCATCCAGCTGATGGTGTTGTTATGTATTAGTGTGTGTGTGTGTTCTGTTGGAGTGGAGGGCTTAATGAAATCTGTGAGTCTGGAGACCTGTCTGGTCATGCCTGGTGGATATATGCGTGTCAGTATGGCCCTATCTATGATGTTTTTGTGGTGTGTGGCTTGGATGAGTTTAAAATATTCTTTACTACTATGTCTGGTTGCTGGGTCTGGTGGATGAAACAGAATGCGTTGTGGCTCCGTCAATGAGATGTTGGGTGTTGTTCGTGGTGTGGTGATGGGGTGTGTATGTACTTCTAAAAGTGGTTGTAGGGTCTGTCTGGTGTTGGTAGTATTATTAAAGTGAAGGTGTGTCTGCGCTCCTCTAGCGCTCCACCGCACAGTCTGATTCCCATTAGAGGACATCTCAGTCGCCTATGAAGGCCCTTACCTGGTCCGCAGGATGGTGTGACTCCGTCTGGCCCCGATGTTCTGGGTCCTCCTGGCGTCGGAGATGGAGCCAAAGGTAGCAGGCTGGCTATCCAGCAGCTCCCTCGAATAGAAGATCCCGTGGCCAACCGGGCACGCCGAGGCTCCCTGCCCTGGGAGGTCCGGGTTCAAGGCCGGTCCCAGGAGGATAGTTGTCCTTTTCCAGGGAGAGACTCGAAAAGGCGTGAAAATGTTTGTAGGCCAGGTGGGCCAGCTCAGTCAGCCAAAAAAGGCCAGTCAAAATCACAAAAGGGCAGAACCCCCACAAGCGAGTAAGATAGTCCTTTAATAATTTAAAAGCATAAATAATTTAAAAACGTTACAATATTATCAAGTGGTAGGTACTGTGCAGCGGGGCGAAAAATCCTCCTGACGTTTCGCAGGAGTTGCTGCTTCTTCAGAGGATCAAGAGGAGTGAGACACAATGAGGCTATTTGAAATGTTGGAGGAGGGCGGAGAGTCCCGCCTCCAAGTTCCAATAGGTGGATGCTTAGAAATGCTCCGATAGGCTAGTGAAGGGGGTAAGGCAATGGGTGTATGTGAGAGGAAATGAATGATGTATTGGTTGTGTTGGTATGTATTTCATGAACAGTGGGTAGCTCAGTGGGTAGGGTGCGGCTGCTTCACCTGGGAGGTCGGGGTACGAGACCAGCCGACAGCTGGCCGCCGGAAAAACTTACAAAACAATAAAGAAACAAAACCTGTGTAGGGTGCAACATAACTATGGGGTGTAGTGTAAGAAAAATGTGTTGGGTGTTGTTTTGTGAGGAAGTTACCATGGTGTGGGGAGACATATGTGGGCGGTCTGTAATGAAAGGTGGGGATACAGGATAGGAATGGTGGTGGAGTGTGGTGTAGTCAGTCCAGACCAATGGCACGGGCAGGGTTAGGTTTGGGTTAGGGGTAGTGTTATGGATTCCGGTATGGGAATTGTTAGCACTGGCCTAGGGGTCTGTGGATGGGTGTTGTGGGTGTGTTATCCTGTTAGTGTATGGACCAAGGAGGAGGAGGAGCAGTAGTACAGATCATCCCTGGGACTGTAGGGCAGAGGAGAGGGAGGATCCAGAGGAGATAGAGCTAGCTGTCGTTGAGTCCCCTGGGTATGGTTGTCCCGAGTTTCTGGATCCAAGATGTTTCCGCCCTCTTCCTCTGCCCGATGGTCCACCGGTCGTTGGTTTCCAGGCCCGAGATGATGAGTTGGTCTGGCGGGTGTTGTTGGAAATGGGTGACCAGGGGGGTTGGGAGTCGACCTTCCCCAATGTTGTACAGATGCTGTTTGAGACGGGTGAGTATGGTGTGTTTTGTTTCGCCTATGTAGTGTTTTTTACAGGTGTTGCATGTGATAATGTAGACTATGTTGCTGTGATTAAGGGAAAATGAACCAAGGGCAGGGAAGGCTGCTCCACTGTATTGGTTATGTATGTATTTTCTGTTGATGTAATGGTGACTATGTTGTGAAGGTGGTAAGGCTCTGTTGCTGCTAAATTTGGAATGTATGAGTATGTCGTGTAGGCTTGGATTTTTACGGTAGGCTGAAATGACCCTGTGGTTGGAGAAGAATGGTTGTGACTGGAGGAGAGAGAAGTTATGTTTAACTGTCCGGTGGAATCCTGTGATGGTGTGGGAAAAGGTGGAGACAAATGGAATGAGTTGACAGTTGGGGTCCGGGTTAGGGTTAGGGTTAGGGTTGGGGTTGGGGTTAGGGTTAGGGTTGGGGTTGGGGTTAGGGTTGGGGTTAGGGTTAGGGTTAGGGTTGGGGTTAGGGTCAGCTGGGGGGTGGTTGGGGTTAGGACTGGGTGGGGGAGGGTTGTCGGTGGGGGAGTGGTCCGGGCAGTCTCCACGTCCCAAGGGGTTGGGGTTAGGGAAGAGGGGGGTGGGATGCAAACCCTGGTTAGGGTGGGGGGAGGAAGATTCGGGAGTGGAGAGGGGTGTTGGGAGTGGAGACTGGTCCGAGTCCATGACCTGAGGTGGATTTCCTCTAAGGGGAGGCGGAGGAGGAGAGCGAGTGGGAGCGAGGCTGGCCAAGGTGGTGTCCTTTATATGACGGAGGAAGCGTTTGGAATAGCCTCTTGCTTGCAGGCTATGGAACAGAATCCTAACGGAATGGTGGAAGTCAGATGGTTTGGAGGAAATCCGGTGAAAACGGATAATTTGAGATTTGATGATTCCTGGGAAAGTGTGTTTTGGGTGATAACTGGATTTATGTAGTAGTGAATGTGTGTCCGTGGACTTAAAGTAAACCTTAGTGAGTATTTTTTTGTGTGTGTTGTTGAGAGGTTGGAAAAAAACTGTGGTATCTAAAAAGTTGACTGTGTGTTCATGTATGATGTATTTTACTTTGATGGTGGGGTGATGGCTGTTGAGGGTGTTGATGAACTGTGGGAATAAGGAGATGTCATGGGGCCAGATGCCAATAATGTCGTCCAGGAATCGACGGTACAGGGATGGTAGATGGGTACACTTGGCCAGTGCTTCTCGCTCCCACTCGCTCATGTAAATGTTGGCGTATGAGGGGGCGAAACGCTGACCCATGGCCGTTCCATGGATTTGGAGGTAGTGTTGGTCGTTGAAGATGAAGTCGTTGTTATTGAGGCAGAGGGCGAGTAGGGAAAGTAGATATTTGTCCGGTCGTTTATGGTCTGGATGTTTGGAGAAGATGGAGGTAACGGAAAGAAGGCCTAAATCTGTGTTGATGTTGGTATACAGGCTGTTGATGTCAATGGTAAACAGATAGGATTGGGTGGGAACGACCATGGGTCTAGTGATCCGGAGGAAGTGATAGGTGTCTTTAAGGTAGCTGGGGTGTTTGGTGGAAAGGGGGCCTAAATGGTGCTCTATATAATGGGAGATATTGTACGTAGTGCTGCTGCAGTCAGAGACAATGGGTCTGCCGGGAGGAACCTCAAAGGGAATGGTCCAGGTGGAGGGGTCTTTATGGATTTTTGGAAGTAGATAGAATTGACGGAGGCGGGGTGTATCTGGACCAAAGAGGAAATCCCTCTGCTTGGCGGAAATGAATTTCAGTTGATAAAGTGTTTGTATTATGGGTCTAACTTGCAGTTGTGTCTGGGGTTGAATGGTGTCCGGGATGGGTTTGTAATGGAGTGGGTTACTAAGTTGTGTGTGAGCTTCTGTGATATAGTGGTGTCTGTCCATGATAACTATTTTTGATCCTTTGTCGGCCGGTTTGATTACTATGTGTGGGTTTTTATTGAGTTGGGTTAGGGCCCTGCGCTCATCCACCGACAGATTATCTGGAATGTCTGTCGGTGGTTGGAAGGATTGCAGGGCCCGTTTGTTGGCGGTGATAGTTTGTTTGGTTTGGGGGTGAACTTGGGTGAGTAATGGTTCCCAGTTGGAAGGGAAGGTAAATAGTGACTGTTGGGTGCGGGGTTTGGTGTGAAAATAGTCAATTATTTTGAGACGTCTGTGGTATTGGTGTAAATCCCTTTGAAGTTCCTCTCGGTCATGACGGGGGGGGCGTGGAACAAAGGTGAGGCCCCTCTGTAAGAGTTGTTGCTGGGCTACAGAGGGGACAAAGAGGGTGGATAAATTAAGCACGGTGGAGGGTGAATTCCACCTCAGGTCAGGGTTCTGGTCAGGTACAGGGGGAGTGCTGGTGAGGTTATTTGGGGGGTTAGGTAGGAGGATGCGTTGGGCCGGGTTAGGTTCAGAGGTAATCAGAAATTTAGTTCTCCGCACCAGGAGTCCAGGATGAGTTGAGCTGTGGGGGAGGTCCAGTGGATGTGGTCCTGGCCAGTCCGGAAGGCTTCCTGAGGGATGGGTTGTAGGGTCTTGTGATGCATGGCAAGGTAGTTGTTAGTGAATGTGATATTGCGTGTTTGTGCTGGGGTCAGGTGGGGTGAATGGTTGATGAGGGGGATGTAGATGGAAGCCCTGGGGAAGGTCTGAGAAGCGAATTTGATCATACTACTGAGTTGTTTGACAGTGGTGCGTTTAGCGTCATCGTCCTTGTTGTTAATGCCTATGGAAATGATGACGATCTTGGCTGTTGGGATGGGAGGGGTGCGTTTGAAGAGTTCCAAGAAGTGATAAACTTTGGCTCCAGGATAGGAGTCCAGCTGTAGTGTGGAGTTGGTATGGGGTGGAATACGGTTAATGTTTGAGTCTCCCAGTATCCGGATGGCTTTTGTGCCTCCCAGGGACCAGTCCAGTGCTTTCTTCTGTGGTCTGGCTATGTGGGAGATGGGTGCATAATGGGTTGGGGAAGCGGAGCTGGTTGGGTTGAAGAAAAGGGGGGCGGAGACAGGGGTAAGGGATAGGGTAGGGAGGAATACTGGAGAGGGGAGAGATGGCGGAGGAGAGGGAGAAGAGGAAGGAGTAGGACGGGAAGGAGGTGGAGTTGGAGGAGGGGGGGGTGAAGGTCCTTGGAGGTTAAGGAATGGAGGGGTTCCTAGGGGGTTGGGATCTGGGTCGGGTGGTGTGCCAGTCCCCGCAGTAGACCCGCTGGGCTGTAGTGACCCAACAGACTGGCCAGAGGGGGGCTCAGAGTGGACTTGTACGGTCTGGATGACCTTGAGAAGATGACCTTTCATCATCGGCCCCTGTGTGGGATGGAGTAGAGAGTCTGTTGGGTCCCGGGTGCCAGCGAGGTCCAATTGGGAACCGGCGACACCTGAAGGGGATGGGGAGAGGGAGAGAATGTTATCTGGGAAGCTGACTGAGACGTTGGAATGGTGGACCTTGAAGGTGGTTTGGCGGTTGCTGAGAGTGTTGTTGGGAGAGGAAGAGTGGGAGTAGGGTGGAGGTGAGGGGGTACTCAGGTCGATGGTGCCAACCCGAGGCGGTGGGGAGGGCTGGGGTAGGGGTGATGTAGAAGGAAGGGTGGTACTGGGAAGTTTGGAGTTCTGATCTGGGGCGGCTGGAGTAGTGGTTTCACTGGTGGTCGGGGAAGTGGGTTTGGATGGGGTAGGGTCCCGGGTTGGAAAGCGGGTACGGGAAGTTCTTTGAGGCAGCGGATACTGCTGAATGGAGGGGGAGGGGTGGAAGGGGGGTTGGGTAGTAGAGGAGGGGGCCGAGGCCGAGGAGGGCCAGGACCTCTCAGGGGGTTCAGAGAGGGACCTAGCTGGGGCTTGTATGAATTGGGATGGAATGCGGGATGGTCACTGGAGTTGACGGTTGATGGTGGGCGGACAAGGTTGGTTGACTGGGAGGGTGGGTGGCGGCGATGATACTGGGAGACAGCTTCTGAGAGTGAGGGCCTGGAACCGAGGGAGAGGGATGATCTGTTGCGGGTTTGGGTTCTCGGTAAGTGAGGGAACTCCTCCTCACTTAGAAGGGGAAGTGGATGAGGGTGCCTGGGATGGGACCTCCACGGTTGTGGGGGGAGGTGGGGGTGTCAGCGGGTGTGGTGTTGTGGAGTGTTTGTTTGGCTGTGTGTAATGTATCTGTGTGTAACCTGGGGCCATATCGCTTCCGTGCCCAACCTGTAGCTATTTCAAATGCAATGTGATTCCAGGGAGTGTTCTGGAGTGATGTAATTGTAGTGTTGTAGTGTTGCTGGAGAATGGTCATGTTGGTGTGCATCCAGCTGATGGTGTTGTTATGTATTAGTGTGTGTGTGTGTTCTGTTGGAGTGGAGGGCTTAATGAAATCTGTGAGTCT
>NC_136908.1:65306329-65358194 GCF_949606895.1 Notothenia rossii | reverse complement strand
CTAAACCCTAATCCTAACCATTTGGGGTCACAAACCTAACCTTAACCCTAATCTATAATCTTACCCGTTAATCTGAACCCTAATCTTAACCATTTGGGGTCATATGTTCAACCCTAACCCTAATTTATAATCCTACCCTTAATCTAAACCCTAATCTTAACCATTTGGGGTCACAAGCCTAACCTTAACCCTAATTTATAATCCTACCCTTAATCTAAACCCTAATCTTAACCATTTGGGGTCACAAGCCTAACCTTAACCCTAATTTATAATCCTACCCTTAATCTAAACCCTAATCTTAACCGTTTGGGGTCACAAGCCTAACCTTAACCCTAATTTATAATCCTACCCTTAATCTAAACCCTAATCTTAACCATTTGGGGTCACAAGCCTAACCTTAACCCTAATTTATAATCCTACCCTTAATCTAAACCCTAATCTTAACCATCTGGGGTCACAAGCCTAACCTTAACCCTTATTTATAATCCTACCCTTAAGACTAAAAAGCTAACCGTCTTTCAATTCAAACCATTAAAAAAGATCCAATAAAGTACTCTTCCCCTTCACGGACTTTGTCCGGGGGGGCCTCTCCGGTCACCCAGGGTGTATTCCAGTCCCTCTTGTATCCTTGACAATAATAATTGTTTCAATAAGCCAACCAGGTGAGAAAAGGATACTCGCACTACCCTCTGCCGCCACTAGATGGAGACAGGGGACCACAGGTGGAGGACTGACGGACAGGAGAGGTATATACACCGCTCTGGCCTTTTGCCTAATCCTAAATTACTTCTCCATAAAAGGTTATTTTACTCTCAACTCCAACAATTAAAATTAACTTAAGGTACACTCTTACCCTTAGTCAGTTTTGTTAAAATATTTGACTCTTAAATTCCAACAATTTAAATCCACTCCAGGTACACTCTTATCTTTAGTCAGTCTAATTTAAATATTTTACTCCTAAAAATTCCAACAATTAAAATTCACTCCAGGTACAATCTTATCTTTAGTCCCAGCTCTAAAACTAACTAATCCGGCCTATATGCCTAATCTTAAACCCAGCTATAAAACCCAACTAGTCGGACCTATAGGCCTAATTCTAAACCCAGCTCTAAACCTAACTAGTCGGACCCATATGTCTAACCCTAACCCTAATTTATAATCCCACCCTTTAATTTGAGCCCTAATCTCAACCATTTGGGGTCAGATGTCTAACCCTAACCCTAAAAAGTCAACCTGAACCCTAATCTTTACCATTTGGGGTCAGAGGTCTAACCCTAACCCTAATTTATAATCTTACCCTTTAAATCTGAACCCTAACCCCAACCATTTGGGATTAGATGTCCAACCCTAACCCTTATTTATAATCTTACCCTTTAATCTGAACCCTAATCTCAACCATTTAGGTCATATGTCTAACCCTAACCCTAATTTATTTTCTTATCCTTTAATCTGAACCCTAATCTCAACCATTTGGGGTCATATGTCTTACCCTAACCCTAATTTATAATCTTACCCTTTAATCTGAACCCTAACCTTAACCATTGGGGATCATTTATCTAACCCTAACCCTAATTCATAATCTTACCCTTCAATCTGAACCCTAATTTTAACCATTTGGGGTGATAAACCTAACCTTAACCCTAATTTATAACCTTACCCTTTAATCTGAACCCTAATTTTAACCATTTGGGATCACAAACCTAACCTTAACCCTAATTTATAATCTTACCCTTTTAATCTGAACCCTAATCTTAACCATTTGGGGTCAGATGTCTAACCCTAACCCTCATTTATAATCTCACCCTTTAATCTGAACCCTAACCTGAACCATTTGGGGTCATTCTTCTAACCCTAACCCTAATTTATATCTTACCCTTCAATCTGAACCCTAATCTTAACCATTTGGGGTCAGATGTTTAACCCTAACCCTAATTCATAATCTCACCCTTTAATCTAAACCCTAATCCTAACCATTTGGGGTCACAAACCTAACCTTAACCCTAATCTATAATCTTACCCGTTAATCTGAACCCTAATCTTAACCATTTGGGGTCATATGTTCAACCCTAACCCTAATTTATAATCCTACCCTTAATCTAAACCCTAATCTTAACCATTTGGGGTCACAAGCCTAACCTTAACCCTAATTTATAATCCTACCCTTAATCTAAACCCTAATCTTAACCATTTGGGGTCACAAGCCTAACCTTAACCCTAATTTATAATCCTACCCTTAATCTAAACCCTAATCTTAACCGTTTGGGGTCACAAGCCTAACCTTAACCCTAATTTATAATCCTACCCTTAATCTAAACCCTAATCTTAACCATTTGGGGTCACAAGCCTAACCTTAACCCTAATTTATAATCCTACCCTTAATCTAAACCCTAATCTTAACCATCTGGGGTCACAAGCCTAACCTTAACCCTTATTTATAATCCTACCCTTAAGACTAAAAAGCTAACCGTCTTTCAATTCAAACCATTAAAAAAGATCCAATAAAGTACTCTTCCCCTTCACGGACTTTGTCCGGGGGGGCCTCTCCGGTCACCCAGGGTGTATTCCAGTCCCTCTTGTATCCTTGACAATAATAATTGTTTCAATAAGCCAACCAGGTGAGAAAAGGATACTCGCACTACCCTCTGCCGCCACTAGATGGAGACAGGGGACCACAGGTGGAGGACTGACGGACAGGAGAGGTATATACACCGCTCTGGCCTTTTGCCTAATCCTAAATTACTTCTCCATAAAAGGTTATTTTACTCTCAACTCCAACAATTAAAATTAACTTAAGGTACACTCTTACCCTTAGTCAGTTTTGTTAAAATATTTGACTCTTAAATTCCAACAATTTAAATCCACTCCAGGTACACTCTTATCTTTAGTCAGTCTAATTTAAATATTTTACTCCTAAAAATTCCAACAATTAAAATTCACTCCAGGTACAATCTTATCTTTAGTCCCAGCTCTAAAACTAACTAATCCGGCCTATATGCCTAATCTTAAACCCAGCTATAAAACCCAACTAGTCGGACCTATAGGCCTAATTCTAAACCCAGCTCTAAACCTAACTAGTCGGACCCATATGTCTAACCCTAACCCTAATTTATAATCCCACCCTTTAATTTGAGCCCTAATCTCAACCATTTGGGGTCAGATGTCTAACCCTAACCCTAAAAAGTCAACCTGAACCCTAATCTTTACCATTTGGGGTCAGAGGTCTAACCCTAACCCTAATTTATAATCTTACCCTTTAAATCTGAACCCTAACCCCAACCATTTGGGATTAGATGTCCAACCCTAACCCTTATTTATAATCTTACCCTTTAATCTGAACCCTAATCTCAACCATTTAGGTCATATGTCTAACCCTAACCCTAATTTATTTTCTTATCCTTTAATCTGAACCCTAATCTCAACCATTTGGGGTCATATGTCTTACCCTAACCCTAATTTATAATCTTACCCTTTAATCTGAACCCTAACCTTAACCATTGGGGATCATTTATCTAACCCTAACCCTAATTCATAATCTTACCCTTCAATCTGAACCCTAATTTTAACCATTTGGGGTGATAAACCTAACCTTAACCCTAATTTATAACCTTACCCTTTAATCTGAACCCTAATTTTAACCATTTGGGATCACAAACCTAACCTTAACCCTAATTTATAATCTTACCCTTTTAATCTGAACCCTAATCTTAACCATTTGGGGTCAGATGTCTAACCCTAACCCTCATTTATAATCTCACCCTTTAATCTGAACCCTAACCTGAACCATTTGGGGTCATTCTTCTAACCCTAACCCTAATTTATATCTTACCCTTCAATCTGAACCCTAATCTTAACCATTTGGGGTCAGATGTTTAACCCTAACCCTAATTCATAATCTCACCCTTTAATCTAAACCCTAATCCTAACCATTTGGGGTCACAAACCTAACCTTAACCCTAATCTATAATCTTACCCGTTAATCTGAACCCTAATCTTAACCATTTGGGGTCATATGTTCAACCCTAACCCTAATTTATAATCCTACCCTTAATCTAAACCCTAATCTTAACCATTTGGGGTCACAAGCCTAACCTTAACCCTAATTTATAATCCTACCCTTAATCTAAACCCTAATCTTAACCATTTGGGGTCACAAGCCTAACCTTAACCCTAATTTATAATCCTACCCTTAATCTAAACCCTAATCTTAACCGTTTGGGGTCACAAGCCTAACCTTAACCCTAATTTATAATCCTACCCTTAATCTAAACCCTAATCTTAACCATTTGGGGTCACAAGCCTAACCTTAACCCTAATTTATAATCCTACCCTTAATCTAAACCCTAATCTTAACCATCTGGGGTCACAAGCCTAACCTTAACCCTTATTTATAATCCTACCCTTAAGACTAAAAAGCTAACCGTCTTTCAATTCAAACCATTAAAAAAGATCCAATAAAGTACTCTTCCCCTTCACGGACTTTGTCCGGGGGGGCCTCTCCGGTCACCCAGGGTGTATTCCAGTCCCTCTTGTATCCTTGACAATAATAATTGTTTCAATAAGCCAACCAGGTGAGAAAAGGATACTCGCACTACCCTCTGCCGCCACTAGATGGAGACAGGGGACCACAGGTGGAGGACTGACGGACAGGAGAGGTATATACACCGCTCTGGCCTTTTGCCTAATCCTAAATTACTTCTCCATAAAAGGTTATTTTACTCTCAACTCCAACAATTAAAATTAACTTAAGGTACACTCTTACCCTTAGTCAGTTTTGTTAAAATATTTGACTCTTAAATTCCAACAATTTAAATCCACTCCAGGTACACTCTTATCTTTAGTCAGTCTAATTTAAATATTTTACTCCTAAAAATTCCAACAATTAAAATTCACTCCAGGTACAATCTTATCTTTAGTCCCAGCTCTAAAACTAACTAATCCGGCCTATATGCCTAATCTTAAACCCAGCTATAAAACCCAACTAGTCGGACCTATAGGCCTAATTCTAAACCCAGCTCTAAACCTAACTAGTCGGACCCATATGTCTAACCCTAACCCTAATTTATAATCCCACCCTTTAATTTGAGCCCTAATCTCAACCATTTGGGGTCAGATGTCTAACCCTAACCCTAAAAAGTCAACCTGAACCCTAATCTTTACCATTTGGGGTCAGAGGTCTAACCCTAACCCTAATTTATAATCTTACCCTTTAAATCTGAACCCTAACCCCAACCATTTGGGATTAGATGTCCAACCCTAACCCTTATTTATAATCTTACCCTTTAATCTGAACCCTAATCTCAACCATTTAGGTCATATGTCTAACCCTAACCCTAATTTATTTTCTTATCCTTTAATCTGAACCCTAATCTCAACCATTTGGGGTCATATGTCTTACCCTAACCCTAATTTATAATCTTACCCTTTAATCTGAACCCTAACCTTAACCATTGGGGATCATTTATCTAACCCTAACCCTAATTCATAATCTTACCCTTCAATCTGAACCCTAATTTTAACCATTTGGGGTGATAAACCTAACCTTAACCCTAATTTATAACCTTACCCTTTAATCTGAACCCTAATTTTAACCATTTGGGATCACAAACCTAACCTTAACCCTAATTTATAATCTTACCCTTTTAATCTGAACCCTAATCTTAACCATTTGGGGTCAGATGTCTAACCCTAACCCTCATTTATAATCTCACCCTTTAATCTGAACCCTAACCTGAACCATTTGGGGTCATTCTTCTAACCCTAACCCTAATTTATATCTTACCCTTCAATCTGAACCCTAATCTTAACCATTTGGGGTCAGATGTTTAACCCTAACCCTAATTCATAATCTCACCCTTTAATCTAAACCCTAATCCTAACCATTTGGGGTCACAAACCTAACCTTAACCCTAATCTATAATCTTACCCGTTAATCTGAACCCTAATCTTAACCATTTGGGGTCATATGTTCAACCCTAACCCTAATTTATAATCCTACCCTTAATCTAAACCCTAATCTTAACCATTTGGGGTCACAAGCCTAACCTTAACCCTAATTTATAATCCTACCCTTAATCTAAACCCTAATCTTAACCATTTGGGGTCACAAGCCTAACCTTAACCCTAATTTATAATCCTACCCTTAATCTAAACCCTAATCTTAACCGTTTGGGGTCACAAGCCTAACCTTAACCCTAATTTATAATCCTACCCTTAATCTAAACCCTAATCTTAACCATTTGGGGTCACAAGCCTAACCTTAACCCTAATTTATAATCCTACCCTTAATCTAAACCCTAATCTTAACCATCTGGGGTCACAAGCCTAACCTTAACCCTTATTTATAATCCTACCCTTAAGACTAAAAAGCTAACCGTCTTTCAATTCAAACCATTAAAAAAGATCCAATAAAGTACTCTTCCCCTTCACGGACTTTGTCCGGGGGGGCCTCTCCGGTCACCCAGGGTGTATTCCAGTCCCTCTTGTATCCTTGACAATAATAATTGTTTCAATAAGCCAACCAGGTGAGAAAAGGATACTCGCACTACCCTCTGCCGCCACTAGATGGAGACAGGGGACCACAGGTGGAGGACTGACGGACAGGAGAGGTATATACACCGCTCTGGCCTTTTGCCTAATCCTAAATTACTTCTCCATAAAAGGTTATTTTACTCTCAACTCCAACAATTAAAATTAACTTAAGGTACACTCTTACCCTTAGTCAGTTTTGTTAAAATATTTGACTCTTAAATTCCAACAATTTAAATCCACTCCAGGTACACTCTTATCTTTAGTCAGTCTAATTTAAATATTTTACTCCTAAAAATTCCAACAATTAAAATTCACTCCAGGTACAATCTTATCTTTAGTCCCAGCTCTAAAACTAACTAATCCGGCCTATATGCCTAATCTTAAACCCAGCTATAAAACCCAACTAGTCGGACCTATAGGCCTAATTCTAAACCCAGCTCTAAACCTAACTAGTCGGACCCATATGTCTAACCCTAACCCTAATTTATAATCCCACCCTTTAATTTGAGCCCTAATCTCAACCATTTGGGGTCAGATGTCTAACCCTAACCCTAAAAAGTCAACCTGAACCCTAATCTTTACCATTTGGGGTCAGAGGTCTAACCCTAACCCTAATTTATAATCTTACCCTTTAAATCTGAACCCTAACCCCAACCATTTGGGATTAGATGTCCAACCCTAACCCTTATTTATAATCTTACCCTTTAATCTGAACCCTAATCTCAACCATTTAGGTCATATGTCTAACCCTAACCCTAATTTATTTTCTTATCCTTTAATCTGAACCCTAATCTCAACCATTTGGGGTCATATGTCTTACCCTAACCCTAATTTATAATCTTACCCTTTAATCTGAACCCTAACCTTAACCATTGGGGATCATTTATCTAACCCTAACCCTAATTCATAATCTTACCCTTCAATCTGAACCCTAATTTTAACCATTTGGGGTGATAAACCTAACCTTAACCCTAATTTATAACCTTACCCTTTAATCTGAACCCTAATTTTAACCATTTGGGATCACAAACCTAACCTTAACCCTAATTTATAATCTTACCCTTTTAATCTGAACCCTAATCTTAACCATTTGGGGTCAGATGTCTAACCCTAACCCTCATTTATAATCTCACCCTTTAATCTGAACCCTAACCTGAACCATTTGGGGTCATTCTTCTAACCCTAACCCTAATTTATATCTTACCCTTCAATCTGAACCCTAATCTTAACCATTTGGGGTCAGATGTTTAACCCTAACCCTAATTCATAATCTCACCCTTTAATCTAAACCCTAATCCTAACCATTTGGGGTCACAAACCTAACCTTAACCCTAATCTATAATCTTACCCGTTAATCTGAACCCTAATCTTAACCATTTGGGGTCATATGTTCAACCCTAACCCTAATTTATAATCCTACCCTTAATCTAAACCCTAATCTTAACCATTTGGGGTCACAAGCCTAACCTTAACCCTAATTTATAATCCTACCCTTAATCTAAACCCTAATCTTAACCATTTGGGGTCACAAGCCTAACCTTAACCCTAATTTATAATCCTACCCTTAATCTAAACCCTAATCTTAACCGTTTGGGGTCACAAGCCTAACCTTAACCCTAATTTATAATCCTACCCTTAATCTAAACCCTAATCTTAACCATTTGGGGTCACAAGCCTAACCTTAACCCTAATTTATAATCCTACCCTTAATCTAAACCCTAATCTTAACCATCTGGGGTCACAAGCCTAACCTTAACCCTTATTTATAATCCTACCCTTAAGACTAAAAAGCTAACCGTCTTTCAATTCAAACCATTAAAAAAGATCCAATAAAGTACTCTTCCCCTTCACGGACTTTGTCCGGGGGGGCCTCTCCGGTCACCCAGGGTGTATTCCAGTCCCTCTTGTATCCTTGACAATAATAATTGTTTCAATAAGCCAACCAGGTGAGAAAAGGATACTCGCACTACCCTCTGCCGCCACTAGATGGAGACAGGGGACCACAGGTGGAGGACTGACGGACAGGAGAGGTATATACACCGCTCTGGCCTTTTGCCTAATCCTAAATTACTTCTCCATAAAAGGTTATTTTACTCTCAACTCCAACAATTAAAATTAACTTAAGGTACACTCTTACCCTTAGTCAGTTTTGTTAAAATATTTGACTCTTAAATTCCAACAATTTAAATCCACTCCAGGTACACTCTTATCTTTAGTCAGTCTAATTTAAATATTTTACTCCTAAAAATTCCAACAATTAAAATTCACTCCAGGTACAATCTTATCTTTAGTCCCAGCTCTAAAACTAACTAATCCGGCCTATATGCCTAATCTTAAACCCAGCTATAAAACCCAACTAGTCGGACCTATAGGCCTAATTCTAAACCCAGCTCTAAACCTAACTAGTCGGACCCATATGTCTAACCCTAACCCTAATTTATAATCCCACCCTTTAATTTGAGCCCTAATCTCAACCATTTGGGGTCAGATGTCTAACCCTAACCCTAAAAAGTCAACCTGAACCCTAATCTTTACCATTTGGGGTCAGAGGTCTAACCCTAACCCTAATTTATAATCTTACCCTTTAAATCTGAACCCTAACCCCAACCATTTGGGATTAGATGTCCAACCCTAACCCTTATTTATAATCTTACCCTTTAATCTGAACCCTAATCTCAACCATTTAGGTCATATGTCTAACCCTAACCCTAATTTATTTTCTTATCCTTTAATCTGAACCCTAATCTCAACCATTTGGGGTCATATGTCTTACCCTAACCCTAATTTATAATCTTACCCTTTAATCTGAACCCTAACCTTAACCATTGGGGATCATTTATCTAACCCTAACCCTAATTCATAATCTTACCCTTCAATCTGAACCCTAATTTTAACCATTTGGGGTGATAAACCTAACCTTAACCCTAATTTATAACCTTACCCTTTAATCTGAACCCTAATTTTAACCATTTGGGATCACAAACCTAACCTTAACCCTAATTTATAATCTTACCCTTTTAATCTGAACCCTAATCTTAACCATTTGGGGTCAGATGTCTAACCCTAACCCTCATTTATAATCTCACCCTTTAATCTGAACCCTAACCTGAACCATTTGGGGTCATTCTTCTAACCCTAACCCTAATTTATATCTTACCCTTCAATCTGAACCCTAATCTTAACCATTTGGGGTCAGATGTTTAACCCTAACCCTAATTCATAATCTCACCCTTTAATCTAAACCCTAATCCTAACCATTTGGGGTCACAAACCTAACCTTAACCCTAATCTATAATCTTACCCGTTAATCTGAACCCTAATCTTAACCATTTGGGGTCATATGTTCAACCCTAACCCTAATTTATAATCCTACCCTTAATCTAAACCCTAATCTTAACCATTTGGGGTCACAAGCCTAACCTTAACCCTAATTTATAATCCTACCCTTAATCTAAACCCTAATCTTAACCATTTGGGGTCACAAGCCTAACCTTAACCCTAATTTATAATCCTACCCTTAATCTAAACCCTAATCTTAACCGTTTGGGGTCACAAGCCTAACCTTAACCCTAATTTATAATCCTACCCTTAATCTAAACCCTAATCTTAACCATTTGGGGTCACAAGCCTAACCTTAACCCTAATTTATAATCCTACCCTTAATCTAAACCCTAATCTTAACCATCTGGGGTCACAAGCCTAACCTTAACCCTTATTTATAATCCTACCCTTAATCTAAACCCTAATCTTAACCGTTTGGGGTCACAAGCCTAACCTTAACCCTAATTTATAATCCTACCCTTAATCTAAACCCTAATCTTAACCATTTGGGGTCACAAGCCTAACCTTAACCCTAATTCATAATCCTACCCTTAATCTAAACCTTAATCTTAACCATTTGGGGTCACAAGCCTAACCTTAACCCTAATTTATAATCCTACCCTTAACCTAAACCCTAATCTTAACCATTTGGGGTCACAAGCCTAAACCTTAACCCTAAATTATAATCCTACCCTTAATCTAAACCCTAATCTTAACCATTTGGGGTCACAAGCCTAAACCTTAACCCTAATTTATAATCCTACCCCTAATCTAAACCCTAATCTTAACCATTTGGGGTCCCAAGCCTAACCTTAACCCTATTCTATAATCCTACCCTTAATCTAAACCCTAAATCTTAACCAATTGGGGGTCACAAGCCTAACCTTAACCCTAATTTATAATCCTACCCTTAATCTAAACCCTAATCTCAACCATTTGGGGTCACAAGCCTAACCTTAACCCTAATTTATAATCCTACCCTTAATCTAAACCCTAATCTTAACCATTTGGGGTCACAAACCTAACCTTAACCCTAATTTATAATCCTACCCTTAATCTAAACCCTAATCTTAACCATTTGGGGTCACAAGCCTAACCTTAACCCTAATTTATAATCCTACCCTCAATCTAAACCCTAATCTTAACCATTTGGGGTCACAAACCTAACCTTAACCCTAATTTATAATCCTACCCTTAATCTAAACCCTAATCTTAACCATTTGGGGTCACAAACCTAACCTTAACCCTAATTTATAATCCTACCCTTAATCTAAACCCTAACCTTAACCATTTGGGGTCACAAGCCTAACCTTAACCCTAATTTATAATCTTACCCGTTAATCTGAACCCTAATCTTAACCATTTGGGAACAGATGTCTAACCTTAACCCTAATTTATAATCTTACCCTTCCACCTAAACCCTAATCTTAACCATTTGGGGGCAGATGTCTAACCCTAACCCTAATTCATAATCTCACCCTTAATCTGAACCCTAATCTTAACCATTTGGGAACAGATGTCTAACCTTAACCCTAATTTATAATCTTACCCTCTAAATCTGAACCCTAATCTTAACCATTTGGGGTCACAAACCTAACCTTAACCCTTATTTATAAATCCTACCCTTAATCTAAACCCTAATCTTAACCATTTGGGGTCACAAGCCTAACCTTAACCCTAATTTATAATCTTACCCGTTAATCTGAACCCTAATCTTAACCATTTGGGAACAGATGTCTAACCTTAACCCTAATTTATAATCTTACCCTTCCACCTAAACCCTAATCTTAACCATTTGGGGTCACAAGCCTAACCTTAACCCTAATTTATAATCTTACCCTTAATCTAAACCCTAATCTTAACCATTTGAGGTCACAAGCCTAACCTTAACCCTAATTTATAATCCTACCCTTAATCTAAACCCTAATCTTAACCGCTTGGGGTCACAAGCCTAACCTTAACCCTAATTTATAATCCTACCCTTAATCTAAACCCTAATCTTAACCATTTGGGGTCACAAACCTAACCTTAACCCTAATTTATAATCCTACCCTTAATCTAAACCCTAATCTTAACCATTTGGGGTCACAAGCCTAACCTTAACCCTAATTTATAATCCTACCCTTAATCTAAACCCTAATCTTAACCATTTGGGGTCACAAGCCTAACCTTAACCCTAATTTATAATCCTACCCTTAATCTAAACCCTAATCTTAACCATTTGGGGTCACAAACCTAACCTTAACCCTAATTTATAATCCTACCCTTAATCTAAACCCTAACCTTAACCATTTGGGGTCACAAGCCTAAACCTTAACCCTAATTTATAATCTTACCCGTTTATCTGAACCCTAATCTTACCATTTGGGGTCACAAACCTAACCTTAACCCTAATTTATAATCCTACCCTTAATCTAAACCCTAATCTTAACCATTTGGGGTCACAAGCCTAACCTTAACCCTAATTTATAATCTTACCCGTTAATCTGAACCCTAATCTTAACCATTTGGGGTCACAAGCCTAACCTTAACCCTAATTTATAATCTTACCCTTCCACCTAAACCCTAATCTTAACCATTTGGGGTCACAAGCCTAACCTTAACCCTAATTTATAATCCTACCCTTAATCTAAACCCTAATCTTAACCATTTGGGGTCACAAGCCTAACCTTAACCCTAATTTATAATCCTACCCTTAATCTAAACCCTAACCTTAACCATTTGGGGTCACAAGCCTAACCTTAACCCTAATTTATAATCTTACCCGTTAATCTGAACCCTAATCTTAACCATTTGGGGTCACAAACCTAACCTTAACCCTAATTTATAATCCTACCCTTAATCTAAACCCTAATCTTAACCATTTGGGGTCACAAGCCTAACCTTAACCCTAATTTATAATCTTACCCGTTAATCTGAACCCTAATCTTAACCATTTGGGAACAGATGTCTAACCTGAACCCTAATTTATAATCTTACCCTTCCACCTAAACCCTAATCTTAACCATTTGGGGTCACAAGCCTAACCTTAACCCTAATTTATAATCTTACCCTTAATCTAAACCCTAACCTTAACCATTTGGGGTCACAAGCCTAACCTTAACCCTAATTTATAATCTTACCCGTTAATCTAAACCCTAATCTTAACCATTTGGGGTCACAAACCTAACCTTAACCCTAATTTATAATCCTACCCTTAATCTAAACCCTAATCTTAACCATTTGGGGTCACAAGCCTAACCTTAACCCTAATTTATAATCTTACCCTTAATCTAAACCCTAATCTTAACCATTTGAGGTCACAAGCCTAACCTTAACCCTAATTTATAATCCTACCCTTAATCTAAACCCTAATCTTAACCATTTGGGGTCACAACCCTAACCTTAACCCTAATTTATAATCCTACCCTTAATCTAAACCCTAATCTTAACCATTTGGGGTCACAAGCCTAACCTTAACCCTAATTTATAATCCTACCCTTAATCTAAACCCTAATCTTAACCATTTGGGGTCACAGGCCTAACCTTAACCCTAATTTATAATCCTACCCTTAATCTAAACCCTAATCTTAACCAGTTGGGGTCACAAGCCTAACCTTAACCCTAATTTATAATCCTACCCTTAACCTAAACCCTAATCTTAACCATTTGGGGTCACAAGCCTAAACCTTAACCCTAAATTATAATCCTACCCTTAATCTAAACCCTAATCTTAACCATTTGGGGTCACAAGCCTAAACCTTAACCCTAATTTATAATCCTACCCCTAATCTAAACCCTAATCTTAACCATTTGGGGTCCCAAGCCTAACCTTAACCCTATTCTATAATCCTACCCTTAATCTAAACCCTAAATCTTAACCAATTGGGGGTCACAAGCCTAACCTTAACCCTAATTTATAATCCTACCCTTAATCTAAACCCTAATCTCAACCATTTGGGGTCACAAGCCTAACCTTAACCCTAATTTATAATCCTACCCTTAATCTAAACCCTAATCTTAACCATTTGGGGTCACAAACCTAACCTTAACCCTAATTTATAATCCTACCCTTAATCTAAACCCTAATCTTAACCATTTGGGGTCACAAGCCTAACCTTAACCCTAATTTATAATCCTACCCTCAATCTAAACCCTAATCTTAACCATTTGGGGTCACAAACCTAACCTTAACCCTAATTTATAATCCTACCCTTAATCTAAACCCTAATCTTAACCATTTGGGGTCACAAACCTAACCTTAACCCTAATTTATAATCCTACCCTTAATCTAAACCCTAACCTTAACCATTTGGGGTCACAAGCCTAACCTTAACCCTAATTTATAATCTTACCCGTTAATCTGAACCCTAATCTTAACCATTTGGGAACAGATGTCTAACCTTAACCCTAATTTATAATCTTACCCTTCCACCTAAACCCTAATCTTAACCATTTGGGGGCAGATGTCTAACCCTAACCCTAATTCATAATCTCACCCTTAATCTGAACCCTAATCTTAACCATTTGGGAACAGATGTCTAACCTTAACCCTAATTTATAATCTTACCCTCTAAATCTGAACCCTAATCTTAACCATTTGGGGTCACAAACCTAACCTTAACCCTTATTTATAAATCCTACCCTTAATCTAAACCCTAATCTTAACCATTTGGGGTCACAAGCCTAACCTTAACCCTAATTTATAATCTTACCCGTTAATCTGAACCCTAATCTTAACCATTTGGGAACAGATGTCTAACCTTAACCCTAATTTATAATCTTACCCTTCCACCTAAACCCTAATCTTAACCATTTGGGGTCACAAGCCTAACCTTAACCCTAATTTATAATCTTACCCTTAATCTAAACCCTAATCTTAACCATTTGAGGTCACAAGCCTAACCTTAACCCTAATTTATAATCCTACCCTTAATCTAAACCCTAATCTTAACCGCTTGGGGTCACAAGCCTAACCTTAACCCTAATTTATAATCCTACCCTTAATCTAAACCCTAATCTTAACCATTTGGGGTCACAAACCTAACCTTAACCCTAATTTATAATCCTACCCTTAATCTAAACCCTAATCTTAACCATTTGGGGTCACAAGCCTAACCTTAACCCTAATTTATAATCCTACCCTTAATCTAAACCCTAATCTTAACCATTTGGGGTCACAAGCCTAACCTTAACCCTAATTTATAATCCTACCCTTAATCTAAACCCTAATCTTAACCATTTGGGGTCACAAACCTAACCTTAACCCTAATTTATAATCCTACCCTTAATCTAAACCCTAACCTTAACCATTTGGGGTCACAAGCCTAAACCTTAACCCTAATTTATAATCTTACCCGTTTATCTGAACCCTAATCTTACCATTTGGGGTCACAAACCTAACCTTAACCCTAATTTATAATCCTACCCTTAATCTAAACCCTAATCTTAACCATTTGGGGTCACAAGCCTAACCTTAACCCTAATTTATAATCTTACCCGTTAATCTGAACCCTAATCTTAACCATTTGGGGTCACAAGCCTAACCTTAACCCTAATTTATAATCTTACCCTTCCACCTAAACCCTAATCTTAACCATTTGGGGTCACAAGCCTAACCTTAACCCTAATTTATAATCCTACCCTTAATCTAAACCCTAATCTTAACCATTTGGGGTCACAAGCCTAACCTTAACCCTAATTTATAATCCTACCCTTAATCTAAACCCTAACCTTAACCATTTGGGGTCACAAGCCTAACCTTAACCCTAATTTATAATCTTACCCGTTAATCTGAACCCTAATCTTAACCATTTGGGGTCACAAACCTAACCTTAACCCTAATTTATAATCCTACCCTTAATCTAAACCCTAATCTTAACCATTTGGGGTCACAAGCCTAACCTTAACCCTAATTTATAATCTTACCCGTTAATCTGAACCCTAATCTTAACCATTTGGGAACAGATGTCTAACCTGAACCCTAATTTATAATCTTACCCTTCCACCTAAACCCTAATCTTAACCATTTGGGGTCACAAGCCTAACCTTAACCCTAATTTATAATCTTACCCTTAATCTAAACCCTAACCTTAACCATTTGGGGTCACAAGCCTAACCTTAACCCTAATTTATAATCTTACCCGTTAATCTAAACCCTAATCTTAACCATTTGGGGTCACAAACCTAACCTTAACCCTAATTTATAATCCTACCCTTAATCTAAACCCTAATCTTAACCATTTGGGGTCACAAGCCTAACCTTAACCCTAATTTATAATCTTACCCTTAATCTAAACCCTAATCTTAACCATTTGAGGTCACAAGCCTAACCTTAACCCTAATTTATAATCCTACCCTTAATCTAAACCCTAATCTTAACCATTTGGGGTCACAACCCTAACCTTAACCCTAATTTATAATCCTACCCTTAATCTAAACCCTAATCTTAACCATTTGGGGTCACAAGCCTAACCTTAACCCTAATTTATAATCCTACCCTTAATCTAAACCCTAATCTTAACCATTTGGGGTCACAGGCCTAACCTTAACCCTAATTTATAATCCTACCCTTAATCTAAACCCTAATCTTAACCGTTTGGGGTCACAAGCCTAACCTTAACCCTAATTTATAATCCTACCCTTAATCTAAACCCTAATCTCAACCATTTGGGGGTCACAAGCCTAACCTTAACCCTAATTTATAATCCTACCCTGAATCTAAACCCTAATCTTAACCATTTGGGGTCACAAACCTAACCTTAACCCTAATTTATAATCCTACCCTTAATCTAAACCCTAATCTTAACCATTTGGGGTCACAAGCCTAACCTTAACCCTAATTTATAATCCTACCCTTAATCTAAACCCTAATCTTAACCATTTGGGGTCACAAGCCTAACCTTAACCCTAATTTATAATCCCACCCTTAATCTAAACCCTAATCTTAACCATTTGGGGTCACAAGCCTAACCTTAACCCTAATTTATAATCCTACCCTTCATCTAAACCCTAATCTTAACCATTTGGGATCACAAGCCTAACCTTAACCCTAATTTATAATCCTACCCTTAATCTAAACCCTAATCTTAACCATTTGGGGTCACAAGCCTAACCTTAACCCTAATTTATAAATCCTACCCTTAATCTAAACCCTAATCTTAACCATTTGGGGTCACAAGCCTAACCTTAACCCTAATTTATAATCTTACCCTTAATCTAAACCCTAATCTTAACCATTTGGGGTCACAAGCCTAACCTTAACCCTAATGTATAATCCTACCCTTAATCTGAACCCTAATCTTAACCATTTGGGAACAGATGTCTAACCTTAACCCTTATTTATAATCTTACCCTTCAATCTAAACCCTAATCTTAACCATTTGGAGTCACAAGCCTAACCTTAACCCTTAGTTATAATCTTACCCTTTAATCTGAACCCTAATCTCCACCAGGGGGGGTCAGAGGTCTAACCCTAACCCTAATTTATATCTTACCCTTCAACCTGAACCCTAATCTTAACCATTTGGAGTGATGAGTCCAACCCTAACCCTAATTTATAATCCTACCCTCAATCTAAACCCTAATCTTAACCAGTTGGGGTCACAAGCCTAACCTTAACCCTAATTTATAATCCTACCCTCAATCTAAACCCTAATCTTAACCATTTGGGGTCACAAACCTAACCTTAACCCTAATTTATAATCCTACCCGTTAATCTGAACCCTAATCTTAACCATTTGGGAACAGATGTCTAACCTTAACCCTAATTTATAATCTTACCCTTCCACCTAAACCCTAATCTTAACCATTTGGGGTCACAAGCCTAACCTTAACCCTAATTTATAATCCTACTCTTAATCTAAACCCTAATCTTAACCATTTGGGGTCACAAGCCTAACCTTAACCCTAATTTATAATCCTACCCTTAATCTAAACCCTAATCTTAACCATTGGGGGTCACAAGCCTAACCTTAACCCTAATTTATAATCCTACCCTTAATCTAAACCCTAATCTTAACCATTGGGGGTCACAAACCTAACCTTAAACCCTAATTTATAATCCTACCCTTAATCTAAACCCTAATCTTAACCATTTGGGGTCACAAGCCTAACCTTAACCCTAATTTATAATCCTACCCTTAATCTAAACCCTAATCTTAACCATTTGGGGTCACAAACCTAACCTTAACCCTAATTTATAATCCTACCCTTAATCTAAACCCTAACCTTAACCATTTGGGGTCACAAGCCTAACCTTAACCCTAATTTATAATCTTACCCGTCAATCTGAACCCTAATCTTAACCATTTGGGGTCACAAACCTAACCTTAACCCTAATTTATAATCCTACCCTTAATCTAAACCCTAATCTTAACCATTTGGGGTCACAAGCCTAACCTTAACCCTAATTTATAATCTTACCCGTTAATCTGAACCCTAATCTTAACCATTTGGGAACAGATGTCTAACCTTAACCCTAATTTATAATCTTACCCTTCCACCTAAACCCTAACCTTAACCATTTGGGGTCACAAGCCTAACCTTAACCCTAATTTATAATCCTACCCTTAATCTAAACCCTAATCTCAACCATTTGGGGTCACAAGCCTAACCTTAACCCTAATTTATAATCCTACCCTTAATCTAAACCCTAATCTTAACCATTTGGGGTCACAAACCTAACCTTAACCCTAATTTATAATCCTACCCTTAATCTAAACCCTAATCTTAACCATTTGGGGTCACAAACCTAACCTTAACCCTAATTTATAATCCTACCCTTAATCTAAACCCTAATCTTAACCATTTGGGGTCACAAGCCTAACCTTAACCCTAATTTATAATCTCACCCGTTAATCTGAACCCTAATCTTAACCATTTGGGAACAGATGTCTAACCTTAACCCTAATTTATAATCTTACCCTTCCACCTAAACCCTAATCTTAACCATTTTGGGTCACAAGCCTAACCTTAACCCTAATTTATAATCTTACCCTTTAATCTGAACCCTAATCTTAATCAATTGGGGGCAGATGTCTAACCCTAACCCTAATTTATAATCTCACCCTTAAATCTGAACCCTAATCTTAACCATTTGGGAACAGATGTCTAACCTTAACCCTAATTTATAATCTTACCCTCTAAATCTGAACCCTAAACAGGGTTCTAAAACAAGCGCTTGACTAACTAATTTTATTAATGGTAGAATCTATAATCTATAATATTTATTCATTTAAACTGGTACCGTTTCATTCCACTTATATAGACACAAACAATACAATTAAAGACTGTAAAATGTCTATTTCCCTCAAAAAGGGTTAGATAACAACCTTTACTGTGATACCACTGAGCTAATAAAAATGCTAACACAGGTCGTCATAGGCCCAGGAATTTATGAACCATGACCCCGGACCTGGTTTAGATACCATTAGTACATGCTAAACTTATGGTACCACTGGAAACGCGTGTCAAAAACAAATAATAATAATAATAATAATAAAAATAATAATAATAATAAGAATAATAATAATTATAATAATAATAATAACAATAATATAAACAAAAATAATAACAATAATACTAATGCTAAAGGGCGATGACGATTTTCTTTGACCCGCCCCTAGAAAAAACCAACCAACCAGAACACGGTATTCCATTACCCACAAGGCATAGGGAGACTTATAAATTGGCTCAGAGCGGGATCACACTCTCTCTCTTACGATCCCAAGCGAGCCATAAGGTAGGTTTCCCCTGACGGGTGAAAAATAATTATTTAAATTGATTCAAAGGGACAGATTAAACCGATCCATCAGAGTCCATTCTTCTGTATTCTGTTGATAACATGTTATAGACCTTATATTTTGACACACTGTGGGGATAGCTTGTTTTAACAATTCATAAATTATTCCGTTATACAATTAACGGCGGAGTGGAACCAGACTCCCACATAACGCGGTCGCATTTTTTCAAATCTATCCTCCATAAGAGACCATTCAATATTAAAAGCCAATAAATTCCATTATTAATATATTATTAATATAGCACCAAAACTCTAAATCCGAGGATTTATGACCCCCGGAGGTGCTGGAAAATATTCCGGCCGCACCCATTACGTGGTCACAAAATGGCGGCCGACCGCACACGAGGTAGACTGGACAAGGTCATCATTTCTTTATTCTGCATTAAAACGTCATAAATCACGTCGGGACTAATAACGTTTAATTACCAACACATTACAGTTATTATATTCAGACCCTTTTGCGGGGACCGCAAGCGGGCTAGCGCTATATGATCCCTGACGGGAGTGAAATAATTTATAAGTTGATTCTAATGTACATTTTAAGCCGATCCATCGGGGTCTACTCTTCTGTATTTTATTGATAATATGTTGTAGACCTTATACTTAGACACACTATGGGGTTAGCATGTTTTAACAATACAGTAATGATTCCGTTATAATGAACGGCGGAGTGGAACCGGCTCCCCCTCAAACGCGATCACCTTTTTCCAATTTATTTTTAATGAGGGGCTATCCAATATTAAAAGCCAATACAGCCCATTCTTGATATATTATTATTAATGCACCAAAACCCTAAATCGGAGGATAAATTACCCCGGAGGGGCTGCATAAGGCTCCGCTCACGCTATTAAAGGGGACACAAAATGGCGGCCGAGCGCACATGTTTTTAACTTTGACCAGGTCTTCATTCCTTTTCCAGGATTGAATCCGTTTGATGCAGGTATTTTAAGCATCATTGAATTAATGTTTTAAACACACTATTTCTCTGCCTTTTCCAGGATTAAATCCGTCTGATGTATATATTTAAAGCATTATTTATTTAGGGTTATAAACACACAATATCTCTGCCTTTTCCATGACTAAATCCGTTTGATGCAGGTATTTTTAGCATCATTTAATTAGTGTTTTAAACACACAATTCCTCTGCCTTTTCCAGGATTAAATCCGTTTCATATATATTTAAAGCATTATTCTTTTAGTGTTATAAACACACAATTTCTCTGCCTTTTCCATGACTAAATCCGTTTGATGCAGGTATTTTAAGCACCATTTATTGAGTGTTATAAACAAATAATAACTCTGCCTGTTCCATGACTCAATCCGTTTGATGCAGGTATTTTGGCATCATTTAATTAGTGTTTTAAACACACAATTCCTCTGCCTTTTCCAGGATTAAATCCGTTTGATGTATAGTTTTAAAGCATTATTTATTCAGTGTTTTAAACACACAATATCTCTGCCTTTTCCATGACTAAATCCGTTAGATGCTGGTACTTTAAGCATCATTTAATTAGTGTTTTAAACACACAATATCTCTGCTTTTTCCAGGACTAAATCCGTTTGATGCAGGTCTTTTAAGCATCATTTAATTAGTGTTTTAAACACACAATTACTCTGCCTCTTCCAGGATCAAATCCGTTTGATACATAGGTTTAAAGCATTATTCAGTGTTTTAAACACACAATATCTCTGCCTTTTCCATGACTAAATCCGTTTGATGCAGGTTTTCCAACATCATTGATTTAGCCTAATAATGCGGTTCACTCGCCCAAAATACAGCGGTCATATTGACTTTACTCTGGTCTATCGACCCGGTCTCACCTCTTAGCTTACTGACCCGACCTACCTACCAGTCCTTTTCCCCTAGTTGGGAGCGTTTAGAAAACAACACAACACCGGGGACCTGATCGACCCCGGCGGGCCACCCTAGATTGAGGGCGTCTAGTGACAATGGCCGAAACGTCCAGTGATCTCTAGGTCCACTACTGAGGAATGTGTTCCAAACAACAACCACAAAGGACTTTTTGTCCCCCCAAAAAAATTATTTTTATTATTTTGGAGGACAAACAATTACTGACCATAGATCAATACGGCGTTCCAATAACTCTCGTCCAGCATATTATTCTCTCTGTTTTCAGAGGAATGATAAACATTGGCAACTTGATCTTCAAATATTCTTTTTTCGAATTACAAAACGGATTCATTTTACTCCATTTGGTGTTTTCTCTGATCAATTAACTATTTGTCTATTGTTAACCACTAAAAATACAGTACTCTTCTCATTCGGGGTTTATTTCAATTCCTCTGGCATCCTTTGCAAGAATAATAATCATTGTTTCTAATATACAGACTATGTGAGAATAGGATACTCGCACTACCCCCAACCGCCACTAGATGGAGACAGGAGACCACTAGTGGGTAACTGACTACTACAGTCATTTTACAAACCACTCCAGTTGCTGGTAATGATAGCCACAACATGCAAATAAAGATAAATTTCGGATCATTTAATTTATTTAAATAATATTATATTTTATTCTATTAATCCCTCTTGCATTAATCCCAATAATTTTAGTGACATCAATAGACCTTTCACCTTACCTTCATCTAATCTCTAATTTAGGTTCCCAAATACAAAGACCAGGTCCATATACCCTAACCCTATTTCAATTAGATTTAAAGTTTAATTCAGGCCTCTCAGGTGGATAAAAGGAGGGTGGATTTATCTTTGATTAGACAGCACCCCATGGCTGTTCATAATTGATTTAATCCGGTTTCCTCCATTTTTGACAGGTCCTGTTTTGGCTATTTGTGTCTGTGTGTCCCTCTGTGTTAGCTATTTCAATTAGATTTAAAGTTAAGTTCAGGCCTCTCAGGTGGATAAAGGGAGGTGGATTTGCCTTTGATTAGACAGCACCCCATGGCTGTTCATAATTGATTTAATCCGGTTTCCCCCATTGTTGACAGGTCCTGGTTTGACCGTGGGTATATTTTAACTATTTTTAATTAGATTTTACTCTCAATTCCAACAATTCACCAAGGTACACTCTTATCTTTTATCAGTTTAATCAAAATATTTTACTCCTAAATTCCAACAATTAAAATCCACTCCAGGTACACTCTTATCTTTAGTCCCAGCTATAAACCTAACTAGTCGAGCCTATATGCCTAATCCTAAAACCCAGCTCTAAACCTAACTAGTCGGGCCTATATGCCTAATCCTAAAAACCCAGCTCTAAAACTAGTCGGGCCTATATGCCTAATCCTAAAAACCCAGCTCTAAAACTAGTCGGGCCTATATGCCTAATCCTAAACCCAGCTCTAAACCTAACTAGTCGGGCCTATATGCCTAATCCTAAAAACCCAGCTCTAAAACTAGTCGGACCTATATGCCTAATCCTAAAAACCCAGCTCTAAAACTAGTCGGGCCTTTATGCCTAATCCTAAAATGCCTAATCCTAAATGCCTAAAACGACCACTAATCCCAACCACTTTGGCTCTTTGCCTAAACCTAAACCACATCCCCCCTCCCCACTTTTTCCTCCTGACCTATTGTTCGACCCTGCTCTGGGCGAGGTTCAACGTAAGGAAATGGGCCATAAACAGATACCGCCAAAGCGGCAAGGGGAGGGCATTCGTTGGTAACCACCCTCTACCCCTCCCTGTGTCTGTCCTTCAAGCTTAATTACTCTGTCTACTACACTTTACACACCTATGACCCAGTCATGATGCTAAGCTAGGGCATGAGCCGACACGTCTCTAGTGCGCGTGCCTTTGCTTGGATCTCTATATAGCCATGAAGTCGTCGGGCGACGTGGTGAGATCCAAAGACCTGTTGAAAAACAGACAAAAACGATTGATAGCCAGAGCCTGGCGAAACGGGGGACGTGCTCCGAAACTAAGTATGATTGGCTGGGTCGCTCGTTTTCTTACCCTAACACAGATCAATCAATTGATTGTCATTGGAATTATTTGGTGATTAGTGGTCTATGGTCGTGAAACCCTTATACATTTAAAGAGAACTCCTAATAGGTGGGTCGCTTGACCCTTAATACAATTACTTTATTCCAATCCCCTTTAATCTATTTATTACTCCCAATTATGCCTACTCATTTTCTCCCATAATGGGATTAAAATTCTATTTTTAATTAGATTTAAAGTTTAATTCAGGCCTCTCCAGTGGATTAAGGGAGGTGTATTTATCTTGGATTAGACAGCACCCCAGGGCTGTTCATAATTTATTTAATCCGGTTTCCTCCATTTTTTGACAGACCTGTTTTGACCTTTGGTGAGTGTACACTAGCTGACCTATGACCCTACCTTTTAATCTAACCCCTTTTTGCTCCACCACCTGGGGCCATACGCCTTAACATAAATTCATGAGCCATGCGTTTCCGGGTCCAACCCTTACGGACTGGTTCCGAGACTTAGTTTGACTAAATGAGTCGCTCGTTTCCTTTTACATTACCCACCCTTCCAATAGTGAGTCATTGGTTTAACCTCAAAATCCCGTTTTAACTCATTGATCTACCACCTAATAAAATTAACAGAACAAAACAAAATTGTCCACTATCTATTTATCCAACATATTGGTTTGATTAGTATGCCAGTTCACGGTACTATCACGGTACATGATTTTAATTACTTACACTTTCCTTCTTGACTTCCCTTTTAGACATTCCAAAAAACTCCAAGATGCCTCCGAAGAGATTAACGGAATCTCGACTTTTAACTAGGATTATTTTCGGATTCCTGCGAACTCCCACATATCGAACAAACGTCAAACAAACCTCCCAAAACACTGCGACCCTCCCTACACCATTGATCCAAACACAAAACAGAATCACTGAGGTGGTTTCATCCTACATCCCAATAAACAACACTCCCCACTCTCTAAGGAGAAGAGAGGGAGACGCGTTTCAAAACATCGTCACAAATCTACATGACCAACTTAAAACACTTACCCAGGATGACAAACAACAAGCATGGATTTTGGCATCCAAATGGGCCAGATCCAGATTCCCAAAAATTAAAGACCAGGCCTTCTTACAAACAGCTGAGGACCTTAAACTATTAGGCATAACAATCTCCATTCAGGAACACAGTCTTCCAGAACAAACTTCACCAACCATCGCTCCGACAACTCCTCTACCCACAAAACCTCGCAATACTTCACCCACTACTAATCAAGCACTTGCGATCAAACCACAAACAAGCGATAATCAAACAGGGACTCTAACATCGCAACCGATGATTATTGAACCCCCATTTCACGGAGACACGGTCTATCCTAACCAAATCACTTCCGCCACCGTACCCCGGACTCCAACTTTCCTTGATCTGGAGGACGGGACTCCACCAGAACCCGGTTGCGCTACAACCAACGACCCGGAACCGGTTCCAGGGTACTCCAGATCATTAACAGTAGAGGATTTCGATCTGCTTCCCGACACTCCACTAAACTTATTTACACGCCACGAACACCGCGGAAACAAAAGAGAGAATTGGTCCCTGACCCCAAGTCGGGAGATTCTCATAATCGGAGACTCCAATATCGCTCGCCTACCACCTATCTATGACCCTAAGGTCCAAGCAGACAGCTATCCAGGGGCGAACATACTTCATGCGATCCACATCGTCAGAAACAAAACCCCGACATCTGCCAACACAAAGATAGTCCTACTTTGTTTCGGACTCAACGATAAAGACAGAGGTAATACTACCATCTTACACCAAAACTTAACGAAATTACAGTCTTCGGCCAGAGACACATTTCCAAACGCCACGATATATTTTCCTGGCATCAACTTCTCCACCAAACTGTTACCCAAAATCGCTGGGAACATCAAAAATATCAACCAACTGCTCAAACAACTCCCAGGTTACATACCGAGACTCAGCGCGGAGAACTTTGCAACAGAATGGGACAATATCCACTGGACTTCCGAGACAGCCAGACAAATGTGGGCACACTGGAAAAATTTCTTAGGACTCGAAACGCCCTTACAGGCTGTTCCGGATAAAGACAACTCGGTCATTAATCTTTCCTCTACTTTCCAACTAGGACCATACGAATCCAAACTTCTACGGAAAGGTTTATTTTTTATTCCTACGCCATCCACTTTAAATGATTACAGACAGACGTTCCGCAGCGATGTCTCCTTGTATCATCGTCGTTTAAAACTACGGGAGCATTTCAAAGGCCGACCCCGACAAGTGCCTCCCCCGTTCCAAGAAACCTCAAAATGGGAACCAAACCTAGGGTTGTTATCCAACAAACTCCAACGGCTAGTAGAGAAAGACCTCCGTTCGCTCCAAAATCACGTACCCACTCTCGAAACCCCCAATCTCTCCCCAGCAGAACAACAAGCCCTTAAGGAACTCCAACAAAACACTTCCATCGTCATTAAACCGGCAGACAAGGGGAGTGCGGTAGTCATCATGGATAGACACCAGTACATCCAAGAAGCTAATAGACAGCTTAATAATACGGACCACTACCAATCGCTAAGTACTCCGATCTACAAAACCACGGCGACTGAAATTCACAATATATTGGAGAGCATGACTCGAAAACAGTCCATCTCCAAAAAACAGGAAACCTACCTCAAAGGCAAACCTGAACCAAAACAGAGACAATTTTATCTCCTACCTAAAATCCACAAGGCCCCCGAGTCATGGCCAACCCCGTTCATAATGCCTCCCGGCAGACCGATTGTATCCGATTGCGACAGCGAAAGCTATAGGGTGGCGGACTTTCTGGACCACCACCTCAACCCCCTTTCGACCCGACACAACAGCTACTTGAGGGACACCTACGACTTCCTAGAAAAAATCAAAATAATACAACTTCACGAACCGTGCGTATTTTTTACCATGGATGTTGAGAGTCTTTACACCAACATCGACACGGACAAAGGCCTAGAGGCAGTGAAAAACGTCCTGGCCCAACATCCGGACCCCTCTCGTCCGGACCAAGATATTCTCCGACTCTTACACTTGAGCCTCACCAAAAATGACTTTGCGTTTGACGGCAAAACCTACCTACAAATTAAAGGTACAGCGATGGGCAAAAAATTCGCCCCGGCCTACGCGAACATATACATGGCCAACTGGGAACAAACGGTTCTGCCCACGTGCCCCAAATCCCCACTGTGTTACTTCAGATTCCTCGACGACATCTGGGGTATCTGGACCCACACTATGGAAGAGTTCAAAACATTCACCGACCTACTCAACAGCCACCACCCGTCCATCAAAATCACATCCGAAACCAATGCCAAGGAAATCAATTTCCTGGACGTCGTCACATTCAAGGACATCGACTTTGAAACCACGGGACGATTGAGTTCCAGGGTTTACTTCAAACCCACGGACTCTCACAGTCTCCTACACCAAGAGAGCTTTCACCCGACACACACATTCAGTGGCATTGTGAAGTCCCAACTCATTAGATTCAAACGAATCTGCTCGAACATAGAAGACAGACAATCCGCGACGGACACCCTCTTCGGGGTCTTGAAAAAGCGAAAATACCCACGATCCATGCTCCGAAAACTTAAAAGGGAAGTGTTTGAAACAACAACACCACACCCACGAGAACAAACGACGAAAACCAACACCACGATGATTCCGTTCATCACATCCTACTCCCCTCACGCCGCGGCGATGGGGAGAGCAATAAAACAGAATTTCCAGGAAACCATGAATGACCAATTTGCGAACCAACCAACAAAAGTCATTTCAGCGTTTAAAAGAAACCCCAATCTCAAAGACCTGTTGGTCCGGGCCAAACTTCCCCCCGTGGGCACAAGGGTCCACAGACCACAGGGTCCCACAACCGTGACAAATCCCAAGTCCAAAAAGACGTACACACTACAACAGGGCATCACTTTGAATCACGCCAATTGCGTGTATCTGATTAAATGCCAGCAATGCGGAATCCTCTACGTCGGCGAAACCATGAACGCACTAAAAACCCGCCTGTCACACCACAAATACAATGTTCGGCAGAAACTAAAAATCACAACACATTTGGTCCAACACTTCATTCGACATGGACTCCAGAACTTACATCTCCGGGGCATTGAACACAATCCTCTCTGGTCGACCACGGACAGACAGAGAGCGGAGAGAAACTGGATCAGAGACCTTGGAACAATATTTCCGGGGGGATTAAACAAAGGGTACAGATAAACATATAAAGGACTTCTTCAACATCTAATAGATCTTCCGGCTGTCGACCTAAACATCAAAACTCAATGTTAGAATATTCGATACCTTTAATATTTAAATTGTCCACCTCTTTACCTCTCTACTTATAACCCAAACCTTTCCCCTCTCAGGCTCCCCGGGGCTCTGTTAGAGGGTAGCAGGTGAACAGAGAAAGCCTAGACCGGCTAGGGGAGAGTGAGACGTAGACACTGACCACCTCCTTACCTCTGAATTTCTCCAACCAGTATCTCAACAGGGGTACACCTCTTTCTCTCTCCCTCTCTCCTTCTATCCTCACCCTTTTTCCAAAAGACCACCGTGAATACACCGTTAATAGACTGAGAATAACTAATGGATACTCCGACCGTCGACCTCAACATCGAAACCCAATGTGAGAATATTTAAAAACCTTTAATACTTAAAACTAGATTACTATTGGATATTCCGACCGCCGACCTCAATATCTAAACCCAACGCGAGAAGATTTGACACCTTTAATACTTATAATAAGTCCACCTCTTTATTTCTCTACTTTCTAGTCCAAACCTTTTCCCCCCTCAGGCCCCCCGGGGTCCTGTTAGAGGGTAACAGGTTAACGGAGAAAGCTTATTCTGGCTAAGGGAGAGTGGGAGGTATTCACTGAACAACTCCTGACCTCTAAAACTTCTCCAACCAGTATCCCACCGAGGATACACCTCTTTCTCTCTCCCTCTCTCCTTCTATCCTCACCCTATTTCTAAAAAGACCACCGTAAATACACCGTTAATAGACTGAGAATAACTAATGGATACTCCGACCGTCGACCTCAACATCGAAACCCAATGTGAGAATATTTAAAAACCTTTAATACCTAAAACTAGATTACTATTGAATATTCCGACCGCCGACCTCAATATCTAAACCCAACGCGAGAAGATTTGACACCTTTAATACTTATAATAAGTCCACCTCTTTATTTCTCTACTTTCTAGTCCAAACCTTTTTCCCCCCTCAGGCCCCCCGGGGTCCTGTTAGAGGGTAACAGGTTAACGGAGAAAGCTTATTCTGGCTAAGGGAGAGTGGGAGGTATTCACTGAACAACTCCTGACCTCTAAAACTTCTCCAACCAGTATCCCACCGAGGATACACCTCTTTCTCTCTCCCTCTCTCCTTCTATCCTCACCCTATTTCTAAAAGACCACCGTGAATACACCGTTAATAGACTGATCACTTCACCCATAACATAAACCCTCTTACCATAATCCTCTGGGAACCGATGAAGAAACGATTCTGAGTATTGACTGTCAATTGACAGAAATCCAAAACCAGAACTACTGAGGTGACATGATTTTGAGAAAGGTATTCAGGCTACAAGGAATTAAAAGAACATATTTTTAAACAACCAATTCTGGTTAGTGAAGACGTTCTTATGTTCGCTTTTATTCAAACCTAAAAAATACAATAAAAAAATATTATTCTTCACAACAACCAAACATATTACTTTGACTAACATTGGGGTCTTTCTCTGACTAAAAAGCTAACCGTCTTTCAATTCAAACCATTAAAAAAGATCCAATAAAGTACTCTTCCCCTTCACGGACTTTGTCCGGGGGGGCCTCTCCGGTCACCCAGGGTGTATTCCAGTCCCTCTTGTATCCTTGACAATAATAATTGTTTCAATAAGCCAACCAGGTGAGAAAAGGATACTCGCACTACCCTCTGCCGCCACTAGATGGAGACAGGGGACCACGGATGGAGGACTGGCGGACGGGAGAGGTATATGCACCGCTCTGGCCTTTTACCTAATCCTAAATTACTTCTCCATAAAAGGTTATTTTACTCTCAACTCCAACAATTAAAATTAACTTAAGATACACTCTTACCCTTAGTCAGTTTTGAAAAAATATTTTACTCTTAAATTCCAACAACTAAAATCCACTCCAGGTACACTCTTTTCTCCAGTCAGTTTAATTAAAATATTTGACTCTTAAATTCCAACAATTAAAATCCACTCCAGGTACACTCTTATCTCTAGTCAGTTTAATTTAAATATTTTACTCCTAAAAATTCCAACAATTAAAATTCACTCCAGGTACAATCTTATCTTTAGTCCCAGCTCTAAAACTAACTAATCCGGCCTATATGCCTAATCCTAAACCCAGCTATAAAACCTAACTAGTCGGACCTATAGGCCTAATTCTAAACCCAGCTCTAAACCTAACTAGTCGGACCCATAGGTCTAACCCTAACCCTCATTTATAATCTCACCCTTTAATTTGAGCCCTAATCTCAACCATTTGGGGTCAGATGTCTAACCCTAACCCTAAAAAGTCAACCCTAAAAAGTCAACCTGAACCCTAATCTTTACCATTTGGGGTCAGAGGTCTAACCCTAACCCTAATTTATAATCTTACCCTTTAAATCTGAACCCTAACCCTAACCATTTGGGATTAGATGTCCAACCCTAACCCTTATTTTAATCTTACCCTTTAATCTGAACCCTAATCTCAACCATTTAGGTCATATGTCTAACCCTAACCCTAATTTATTATCTTATCCTTTAATCTCAACCCTAATCTCAACCATTTGGGGTCATATGTCTAACCCTAACCCTAATTTATTATCTTATCCTTTAATCTGAACCCTAATCTCAACCATTTGGGGTCAGATGTCTAAACCTAACCCTTATTTTTAATCTTACCCTTTTACCTGAACCCTAATCTTAACCATTTGGGGTGATAAATCCAACCCTAACCCTAATTTATAATCTTACCCGTTAATCTGAACCCTAATCTTAACCATTTGGGGCCACAAGCCTAACCTCAAACCTAATTTATAATCCTACCCTGAATCTGAACCCTAATCTTTACCATTTGGGAACAGATGTCTAACCTTAACCCTAAAATTATAATCTTACCCTTTAAATCTGAACCCTAACCTTAACCATTTGGGATCAGAAGTCTAACCCTAACCCTGATTTTTAATCTTACCCGTTAATCCGAACCCTAATCTTAACCATTTGGGGTCACAAGCCTAACCTTAACCCTAATTTAATATCTTACCCTTCAATCTAAACCCTAATCTTAACCATTTGGGGTCACAAGCCTAACCTTAACCCTAATTTATAATCCTACCCTTAATCTGAACCCTAATCTTTACCATTTGGGAACAGATGTCTAACCTTAACCCTAAAATTATAATCTTACCCTTTAAATCTGAACCCTAACCTTAACCGTTTGGGATCAGATGTCTAACCCTAACCCTTATTTTTAATCTTACCCGTTAATCCGAACCCTAATCTTAACCATTTGGGGTCACAAGCCTAACCTTAACCCTAATTTATAATCCTACCCTTAATCTAAACCCTAATCTTAACCATTTGGGAACAGATTTCTAACCTTAACCCTAATTTATAATCCTACCCTTAATCTAAACCCTAATCTTAACCATTTGGAGTCACAAGCCTAACCTTAACCCTAATTTATAATCCTACCCTTAATCTAAACCCTAATCTTAACCATTTGGGATCAGATGTCTAACCCTAACCCTTATTTTTAATCTGACCCGTTAATCCGAACCCTAATCTTAACCATTTGGGGTCACAAGCCTAACCTTAACCCTAAATTATAATCTTACCCTTCAATCTAAACCCTAATCTTAACCATTTGGGAACAGATTTCTAACCTTAACCCTAATTTATAATCCTACCCTTAATCTAAACCCTAATCTTAACCATTTGGAGTCACAAGCCTAACCTTAACCCTAATTTATAATCCTACCCTTAATCTAAACCCTAATCTTAACCATTTGGGATCAGATGTCTAACCCTAACCCTCATTTTTAATCTTACCCGTTAATCCGAACCCTAATCTTAACCATTTGGGGTCACAAGCCTAACCTTAACCCTAATTTATAATCTTACCCTTCAATCTAAACCCTAATCTTAACCATTTGGGAACAGATTTCTAACCTTAACCCTAATTTATAATCCTACCCTTAATCTAAACCCTAATCTTAACCATTTGGGGTCACAAGCCTAACCTTAACCCTAATTTATAATCCTACCCTTTATCTAAACCCTAATCTTAACCATTTGGGGTCACAAGCCTAACCTTAACCCTAATTTATAATCCTACCCTTAATCTAAACCCTAATCTTAACCATTTGGGGTCACAAGCCTAACCTTAACCCTAATTTATAATCCCACCCTTAATCTAAACCCTAATCTTAACCATTTGGGGTCACAAGCCTAACCTTAAACCCTAATTTATAAATCCTACCCTTAATCTAAACCCTAATCTTAACCATTTGGGGTCACAACCCTAACCCTAACCCTAACCCTAACCCTAACCCTAACCCTAACCCTTATAATCTTACCCGTCAATCTGAACCCTAATCTTAACCATTTGGGGTCACAAACCTAACCTTAACCCTAATTTATAATCCTACCCTTAATCTAAACCCTAATCTTAACCATTTGGGGTCACAAGCCTAACCTTAACCCTAATTTATAATCTTACCCGTTAATCTGAACCCTAATCTTAACCATTTGGGAACAGATGTCTAACCTTAACCCTAATTTATAATCTTACCCTTAATCCAAACCCTAATCTTAACCATTTGGGGTCACAAGCCTAACCTTAACCCTTATTTATAATCTTACCCGTCAATCTGAACCCTAATCTTAACCATTTGGGGTCAGATGTCTAACCCTAACCCTAAATTATAATCCCACCCTTAATCTAAACCCTAATCTTAACCATTTGGGGTCACAAGCCTAACCTTAACCCGGATTTATAATCCTACCCTTAATCTAAACCCTAATCTGAACCATTTGGGGTCACAAGCCTAACCTTAACCCTAATTTATAATCCTACTCTTAATCTAAACCCTAATCTTAACCGTTTGGGGTCACAAGCCTAACCTTAACCCTAATTTATAATCCTACCCTTAATCTAAACCCTAATCTTAACCATTTGGGATCACAAGCCTAACCTTAACCCTAATTTATAATCCTACCCTTAAGCTAAACCCTAATCTTAACCATTTGGGGTCACAAGCCTAACCTTAACCCTAATTTATAATCCTACCCTCAATCTAAACCTTAATCTTAACCATTTGGGGCCACAAACCTAACCTTAACCCTAATTTATAATCTTACCCGTTAATCTGAACCCTAATCTTAACCATTTGGGAACAGATGTCTAACCTTAACCCTAATTTATAATCTTACCCTTCAATCTAAACCCTAATCTTAACCATTTGGGGTCACAAGCCTAACCTTAACCCTAATTTATAACCCTACCCTTAATCTAAACCTTAATCTTAACTATTTGGGGTCACAAACCTAACCTTAACCCTAATTTATAATCTTACCCGTTAATCTGAACCCTAATCTTAACCATTTGGGGTCACAAGCCTAACATTAACCCGAATTTATAATCCTACCCTTAATCCAAACCCTAATCTTAACCATTTGGGGTCACAAACCTAACCTTAACCCTAATTTATAATCCTACCCTTAATCTAAACCCTAACCTTAACCATTTGGGGTCACAAGCCTAACCTTAACCCTAATTTATAATCTTACCCGTCAATCTGAACCCTAATCTTAACCATTTGGGGTCACAAACCTAACCTTAACCCTAATTTATAATCCTACCCTTAATCTAAACCCTAATCTTAACCATTTGGGGTCACAAGCCTAACCTTAACCCTAATTTATAATCTTACCCGTTAATCTGAACCCTAATCTTAACCATTTGGGAACAGATGTCTAACCTTAACCCTAATTTATAATCTTACCCTTCCACCTAAACCCTAATCTTAACCACTTGGGGTCACAAGCCTAACCTTAACCCTAATTTATAATCCTACCCTTAATCCAAACCCTAATCTCAACCATTTGGGGTCACAAACCTAATCTTAACCCTAATTTATAATCCTACCCTTAATCTAAACCCTAACCTTAACCATTTGGGGTCACAAGCCTAACCTTAACCCTAATTTATAATCTTACCCGTCAATCTAAACCCTAATCTTAACCATTTGGGGTCACAAACCTAACCTTAACCCTAATTTATAATCCTACCCTTAATCTAAACCCTAATCTTAACCATTTGGGGTCACAAGCCTAACCTTAACCCTAATTTATAATCTTACCCGTTAATCTGAACCCTAATCTCAACCATTTGGGAACAGATGTCTAACCTTAACCCTAATTTATAATCTTACCCTTCCACCTAAACCCTAATCTTAACCATTTGGGGTCACAAGCCTAACCTTAACCCTAATTTATAATCCTACCCTTAATCTAAACCCTAATCTCAACCATTTGGGGTCACAAGCCTAACCTTAACCCTAATTTATAATCCTACCCTTAATCTAAACCCTAATCTTAACCATTTGGGGTCACAAACCTAACCTTAACCCTAATTTATAATCCTACCCTTAATCTAAACCCTAATCTTAACCATTTGGGGTCACAAACCTAACCTTAACCCTAATTTATAATCCTACCCTTAATCTAAACCCTAATCTTAACCATTTGGGGTCACAAGCCTAACCTTAACCCTAATTTATAATCTTACACGTTAATCTGAACCCTAATCTTAACCATTTGGGAACAGATGTCTAACCTTAACCCTAATTTATAATCTTACCCTTCCACCTAAACCCTAATCTTAACCATTGTGGGTCACAAGCCTAACCTTAACCCTAATTTATAATCTTACCCTTTAATCTGAACCCTAATCTTAATCAATTGGGGGCAGATGTCTAACCCTAACCCTAATTTATAATCTCACCCTTAAATCTGAACCCTAATCTTTACCATTTGGGAACAGATGTCTAACCTTAACCCTAATTTATATTCTTACCCTCTAAATCTGAACCCTAACAGGGTTCTAAAACAAGCGCTTGACTAACTAATTTTATTAATGGTAGAATCTATAATCTATAATATTTATTCATTTAAACTGGTACCGTTTCATTCCACTTATATAGACACAAACAATACAATTAAAGACTGTATAATGTCTATTTCCCTCAAAAAGGGTTAGACAACAACCTTTACTGTGATACCACTGAGCTAATAAAAATGCTAACACAGGTCGTCATAGGCCCAGGAATTTATGAACCATGACCCCGGACCTGGTTTAGATACCATTAGTACATGCTAAACTTATGGTACCACTGGAAACGCGTGTCAAAAACAAATAATAATAATAATAATAATAAAAATAATAATAATAATAATAATAATAATAATTATAATAATAATAATAACAATAATATAAATAAAAATAATAACAATAATACTAATGCTAAAGGGCGATGACGATTTTCTTTGACCCGCCCCTAGAAAAAACCAACCAACCAGAACACGGTATTCCATTACCCACAAGGCATAGGGAGACTTATAAATTGGCTCAGAGCGGGATCACACTCTCTCTCTTACGACCCCAAGCGAGCCATAAGGTAGGTTTCCCCTGACGGGTGAAAAATAATTATTTAAATTGATTCAAAGGTACAGATTAAACCGATCCATCAGAGTCTATTCTTCTGTATTCTGTGGACAACATGTTATAGACCTTATATTTTGACACACTGTGGGGATAGCTTGTTTTAACAATTCATAAATTATTCCGTTATACAATTAACGGCGGAGTGGAACCAGACTCCCACATAACGCGGTCGCGTTTTTTCAAATCTATCCTCCATAAGAGACCATTCAATATTAAAAGCCAATAAATTCCATTATTAATATATTATTAATATGGCACCAAAACTCTAAATCCGAGGATTTATGACCCCCGGAGGTGCTGGAAAATATTCCGGCCGCACCCATTACGTGGTCACAAAATGGCGGCCGACCGCACACGAGGTAGACTGGACAAGGTCATCATTTCTTTATTCTGCATTAAAACGTCATAAATCACGTCGGGACTTATAACGTTTAATTACCAACACATTACAGTTATTATATTCAGACCCTTTTGCGGGGACCGCAAGCGGGCTAGCGCTATATGATCCCTGACGGGAGTAAAATAATTTATAAATTGATTCAAATATAAATTTTAAGCCGATCAATCAGGGTCTACTCTTCTGTTTTTTATTGATAATATGTTTTAGACATTATACTCAGACACACTATGGGGTTAGCATGTTTTAACAATACAGTAATGATCCCGTTATAATGAACGGCGGAGTGGAACCGGCTCCCCCTCAAACGCGATCACTTTTTTCCAATCTATTTTTAATTAGAGACTATCCAATATTAAAAGCCAATACAGCCCATTCTTGATATATTATTATTAATGCACCAAAACCCTAAATCGGAGGATAAATGACCCAGGGGGGGCTGCATAAGGCTCCGCTCACGCTATTAAAGGGGACACAAAATGGCGGCCGATCGCACATGTTTTTAACTTTGACCAGGTCTTCATTCCTTTTCCAGGATTGAATCCGTTTAATGCAGGTATTTAAAGCATCATTGAATTAGTGTTTTAAACACACAATTCCTCTGCCTTTTCCAGGATTAAATCCGTTTGAGGTATATATTTAAAGCATTATTTGTTTAGTGTTTTAAACACACAATTCCTCTGCCTTCTCCAGGATTAAATCCGTTTGATGTATATATTTAAAGCATCATTTAATTAGTGTTTTAAACACACAATTCCTCTGCCTCTTCCAGGATTAAATCCGTTTCATGTATATATTTAAAGCATTATTTATTTAGGGTTATAAACACACAATATCTCTGCCTTTTCCATGACTAAATCCGTTTGATGCAGGTATTTTAAGCATCATTTATGGAGTGTTACAAACACACAATATCTCTGCCTTTTCCATGACTAAATCCGTTTGATGCAGGTATTTTAAGCATCATTTAATTAGTGTTTTAAACACACAATTCCTCTGCCTTCTCCATGACTAAATCCGTTTGATGCAGGTATTTTAAGCATCATTTAATTAGTGTTTTAAACACACAATTTCTCTGCCTTTTCCATGACTAAATCCGTTTGATGCGGGTACTTTAAGCATCATTTATTCAGTGTTATAAACACACAATATCTCTGCTTTTTCCATGACTAAATCCGTTTGATGCAGGTTTTCCAACATCATGGATTTAGCTTAATAATGCGGTTCACTCGCTCACAATACAGCGGTCATATTGACTTTACTTTGGTCTATCGACCCGGTCTCTCCTCGCCTCTTAGCTTACTGACCCGACCTACCTACCAGTCCTTTTCCCCTAGTTGGGAGCGTTTAGAAAACAACACAACACCGGGGACCTGATCGACCCCGGCGGGCCACCCTAGATTGAGGGCGTCTAGTGACAATGGCCGAAACGTCCAGTGATCTCTAGGTCCACTACTGAGGAATGTGTTCCAAACAACAACCACAAAGGACTATTTGTCCCCCCAAAAAAATCATTTTTATTATTTTGGAGGACAAACAATTACTGACCATAGATCAATATGGCGTTCCAATAACTCTCGTCCAGCATAATATTCTCTCTGTTTTCAGAGGAATGATAAACATTGGCAACTTTATCTTCAAATAATCCTTTTTTCAGATTACAAAACGGATTAATTCTACTCAATTGTGGGTTTTTCTCTGATTAATAAACTATTTGTCTATTTTTAATTACCAAAAACACAGTACTCTTCTCATTCGGAGTTTATTTCAATTCCTCTGGTATCCTTTGCAAGAATAATAATCATTGTTTCTAATAAACAGACCAGGTGAGAAAAGGATACTCGCACTACCCTCTGCCGCCACTAGATGGAGACAGGAGACCACTAATGGGTAACTGACTGCTACAGTCATTTTACAAACCACTCCAGTTGCTGGTAATGATAGCCACAACATCAATAAAGATAATTCTCGGATCATTTAATTTATTTCAATAATATTGTATTCTATTCTATTAATCCCTCTTGTATTAATCCCAATAATTTTAGTGACATCAATAGACCTTTCACCTTACCTTCATCTGATCTCTAATTTAGGTTCCCAAATACTAAGACCAGGTCCATAGACCTTAGCTTTTTCAATTAGATTTAAAGTTTAATTCAGGCCTCTCAGGTGGATAAAAGGAGGGTGGATTTATCTTTGATTAGACAGCACCCCATGGCTGTTCATAATTGATTTAATCCGGTTTCCTCCATTTTTGACAGGTCCTGTTTTGGCTATTTGTGTCTGTGTGTCCCTCTGTGTTAGCTATTTCAATTAGATTTAAAGTTAAGTTCAGGCCTCTCAGGTGGATAAAGGGAGGTGGATTTGCCTTTGATTAGACAGCACCCCATGGCTGTTCATAATTGATTTAATCCGGTTTCCCCCATTGTTGACAGGTCCTGGTTTGACCGTGGGTACACTTGAACTATTTTTAATTAGGTTTTACTCTCAATTCCAACAATTAAAATTCACCAAGGTACACTCTTATCTTTATCAGTTTAATCAAAATATTTTACTCCTAAATTCCAACAATTAAAATCCATTCCAGGTACACTCTTATCTTTAGTCCCAGCTATAAACCTAACTAGTCTAGCCTATATGCCTAATCCTAAAACCCAGCTCTAAACCTAACTAGTCGGGCCTATATGCCTAATCCTAAAAACCCAACTCTAAAACTAGTCGGGCCTATATGCCTAATCCTAAAAACCCAGCTCTAAAACTAGTCGGGCCTATATGCCTAATCCTAAACCCAGCTCTAAACTAACTAGTCGGGCCTATATGCCTAATCCTAAAAACCCAGCTCTAAAACTAGTCGGGCCTATATGCCTAATCCTAAAAACCCAGCTCTAAACCTAACTAGTCGGGCCTATATGCCTAATCCTAAACCCAGCTCTAAAACTAGTCGGGCCTATATGCCTAATCCTAAAAACCCAGCTCTAAAACTAGTCGGACCTTTATGCCTAATCCTAAAATGCCTAATCCTAAATGCCTAAAACGACCACTAATCCCAACCACTTTGGCTCTTTGCCTAAACCTAAACCACATCCCCCCTCCCCACTTTTTCCTCCTGACCTATTGTTCGACCCTGCTCTGGGCGAGGTTCAACGTAAGGAAATGGGCCATAAACAGATACCGCCAAAGCGGCAAGGGGAGGGCATTCGTTGGTAACCACCCTCTACCCCTCCCTGTGTCTGTCCTTCAAGCTTAATTACTCTGTCTACTACACTTTACACACCTATGACCCAGTCATGATGCTAAGCTAGGGCATGAGCCGACACGTCCTCGTAGTGCGCGTGCCTTTCCTTGGATCTCTGTATAACCATGAAGTCGTCGGGCGACATGGGGAGATCCGGTGGCCCTTACAAAAACCTAACCCTAACCCTAACCCTAACCCTAACCCTAACCCTAACCCTAACCCCTAACCCTAACCCTAACCCTAACCCCTAACCCCTAACCCCTAACCCTAACCCTAACCCTAACCCTAACCCTAACCCTAACCCTAACCCTAACCCTAACCCTAACCCTAACCCTAACCCTAACCCTAACCCTAACCCTAACCCTAACCCTAACCCTAACCCTAACCCTAACCCTAACCCTAACCCTAACCCTAACCCTAACCCTAACCCTAACCCTAACCCTAACCCTAACCCTAACCCTAACCCTAACCCTAACCCTAACCCTAACCCTAACCCTAACCCTAACCCTAACCCTAACCCTAACCCTAACCCTAACCCTAACCCTAACCCTAACCCTAACCCTAACCCTAACCCTAACCCTAACCCTAACCCTAACCCTAACCCTAACCCTAACCCTAACCCTAACCCTAACCCTAACCCTAACCCTAACCCTAACCCTAAACCCTAACCCTAACCCTAACCCTAACCCTAACCCTAACCCTAACCCTAACCCTAACCCTAACCCCTAACCCTAACCCTAACCCTAACCCTAACCCTAACCCTAACCCTAACCCTAACCCTAACCCTAACCCTAACCCTAACCCTAACCCTGGGGAAGGTCGACTCCCAACCCCCCTGGTCACCCATTTCCAACAACACCCGCCAGACCAACTCATCATCTCGGGCCTGGAAACCAACGACCGGTGGACCGTCGGGCAGAGGAAGAGGGCGGAAACATCTTGGATCCAGAAACTCGGGACAACCATACCCAGGGGACTCAACGACAGCTAGCTCTATCTCCTCTGGATCCTCCCTCTCCTCTGCCCTACAGTCCCAGGGATGATCTGTACTGCTCCTCCTCCTCCTTGGTCCATACACTAACAGGATAACACACCCACAACACCCATCCACAGACCCCTAGGCCAGTGCTAACAATTCCCATACCGGAATCCATAACACTACCCCTAACCCAAACCTAACCCTAACCCTAACCCTAACCCTAACCCTAACCCTAACCCTAACCCCCTAACCCTAACCCTAACCCTAACCCTAACCCCCTAACCCTAACCCTAACCCCTAACCCCCCTAACCCTAACCCTAACCCTAACCCTAACCCTAACCCTAACCCTAACCCTAACCCTAACCCTAACCCTAACCCTAACCCTAACCCTAACCCTCTCTCCACCCGACACAGCAGTTATCTTAAGGATACCTACGATTTCCTGGAAAAGATAAAAACACTTCAACTAAAAGAACCATGTATACTCTTTACAATGGATGTTGAGAGCCTCTACACAAACATCGACACGAAAAAAGGTTTGGAGGCAATAAAGAACGTTCTGACCCAATATCCGGACCCATCTCGTCCAGATCACGACATTCTGGAACTTCTACACTTGAGTCTGACCAAAAACGACTTTGGGTTCAACGACAGAACTTATCTCCAAATCAAAGGAACAGCAATGGGCAAAAAATTCGCCCCTGCCTACGCAAACATATACATGGCTAACTGGGAACAGACGGTGCTACCCAAATGTCCTCTGTCTCCTGAGTGTTACTTCCGTTTCCTTGACGACATCTGGGGTGTGTGGACCCACACAATGGAAGAATTCAAAACATTCACTGACATACTCAACAGTCACCACCCTTCGATCAAAATTACGTCCGAAACCAACTCCAAGGAAATTAATTTCTTGGACGTCGTCACCTTCAAGGACCGGGACTTTGACGTTACAGGAAAACTTAGCTCCAGAGTCTACTTCAAACCCACAGACTCACACAATCTCCTACACCAGGAGAGCTTTCACCCGAAACACACATTTAGTGGGATCGTAAAATCCCAGCTAATCAGATTCAAACGAATCTGTTCAAATACGGAAGATAGACAGTCCGCGACCGAAACCCTTTTCGGGGTGCTGAAAAAGAGAAAATACCCTCGATCCAAGCTCCGTAAAATACAAAAGGAAGTATTTGGAACAACAACACCACACCCACGGGACCAAACAACGGGAGCAAACATCAAAACAATCCCCTTCATCACAACGTACTCCTCTCACTCCACAGTCATGAGTAGGCAAATTAAACGCAACTTTCAGGAGATCATGGGAGACCAATACGTGAACCAATCAACCAAAATCATCTCAGCGTTCAGAAGGAACCCCAACCTAAAAGACCTGTTGGTCCGGGCCAAACTTCCCCCCTTGGGGATGAGTATCCGGACACCTCAGGGTCTGAAAACGGTGACAAACCCAAAATCAAAGAAAACCTATACACTACAAGAGGACGTTACATTGGACCACACAAATTGTGTTTACTTGATTAAATGCAAACAATGCGGGATCCTTTATGTTGGTGAAACCAGAAACGCACTAAAAACCCGCCTGTCTCACCACAGATACAACATTAAACTAAAACTAAAAATAACAACACATTTGGTCCAACATTTCAATCGACATGGACTCCAAAACCTACATCTCCGAGGTATCGAACACAATCCTCTCTGGTCAACCACGGATAGACAGAAAGCAGAGAGAAACTGGATTAGGGACCTTGGAACAATATTTCCGGGGGGATTAAACAAAGCATACAGGTGAGCACATCAAGAACCTCTTCAACATCTAATAGATCTTCCGGCTGCCGACCTAAATATCAAAACTCAATATTAGAATATTCGAAACCTTTAATATTTAAAATAGTCCACCTCTTTACCTCTCTACTTATAACCCAAACCTTTCCCCTCTCAGGCTCCCCGGGGCTCTGTTAGAGGGTAGCAGGTTAACAGAGAAAGCCTAGACCGGCTAGGGGAGAGTGAGACGTAGACACTGACCACCTCCTTACCTCTGAATTTCTCCAACCAGTATCTCAACAGGGGTACACCTCTTTCTCTCTCCCTCTCTCCTTCTATCCTCACCCTATTTCTAAAAGACCACCGTGAATACACCGTTAATAGATTGAGGATAACTAATGGATGCTCCGACCGTCGACCTCAACATCGAAACCCAATGTGAGAATATTTAAAAACCTTTAATACTTAAAACTACTTAACTATTGGATATTCCGACCGCCGACCTCAAGATCTAAACCCAATGTTAGAATATTCGAAACCTTTAATATTTAAAATAGTCCACCTCTTTACCTCTCTACTTATAACCCAAACCTTTCCCCTCTCAGGCTCCCCGGGGCTCTGTTAGAGGGTAGCAGGTTAACAGAGAAAGCCTAGACCGGCTAGGGGAGAGTGAGACGTAGACACTGACCACCTCCTTACCTCTGAATTTCTCCAACCAGTATCTCAACAGGGGTACACCTCTTTCTCTCTCCCTCTCTCCTTCTATCCTCACCCTATTTCTAAAAAACCACCGTGAATACACCGTTAATAGACTGATCACTTCACCCATAACACAAACCCTTTTATCATAATCCTCTGAGAACCGATGAAGAAACGATTCTGAGTATTGACTGTCAACTGACAGAAATCCAAAACCAGAACTACTGAGGTGACATGATTTTAAATATAAATAAAAATAATAACAATAATACTAATGCTAAAGAGCGATGACGATTTTCTTTGACCCACCCCTAGAAAAAACCAACCAACCAGAACGCGGTATTCCATTACCCACAAGGCATAGGGAGACTTATAAATTGGCTCAGGGCGGGATCACACTCTCTCTTACGACCCCAAGCGAGCCATAAGGTAGGTGTCCCCTGACGGGTGAAAAATAATTATTTAAATTGATTCAAAGGTACAGACTAAACCGATCCATCAGAGTTTATTCTTCTGTATTTTGTTGATAACATGTTATAGACCTTATATTTTGACACACTGTGGGGATAACTTGTTTTAACAATTCATAAATTATTCCGTTATATAATTAACGGCGGAGTGGAACCAGACTCCCACATAACGCGGTCACATTTTTCCAAATCTATCCTCAATAAGAGACCATTCAATATTAAAAGCCAATAAATTCCATTATTAATATATTATTAATATAGCACCAAAACTCTAAATCCGAGGATGTATGACCCCCGGAGGTGCTGGAAAATATTCCGGCCGCACCCATTACGTGGTCACAAAATGGCGGCCGACCGCACACGAGGTAGACTGGGACAAGGTCATCATTTCTTTATTCTGCATTAAAACGTCATAAATCACGTCGGGACTAATAACGTTTAATTACCAACACATTACAGTTATTATATTCGGACCCTTTTGCGGGGACCGCAAGCGGGCTAGCGCTATATGATCCCTGACGGGAGTAAAATAATTTATAAATTGATTCTAATGTACATTTTAAGTCGATCAATCGGGGTCTACTCTTCTGTATTTTATTAATAACATGTTATAGACATTATACTCAGACACACTATGGGGTTAGCATGTTTTAACAATACAGTAATGATTCCGTTATAACTAACGGCGGAGTGGAACCGGCTCCCCCTCAAACGCGATCACCTTTTTCCAATTTATTTTTAATTAGAGACTATCCAATATTAAAAGCCAATACAGCCCATTCTTGATATATTATTATTAATGCACCAAAACCCTAAATCGGAGGATAAATGACCCCCGGGGGGGCTGCATAAGGCTCCGGTCACGCTATTAAAGGGGACACAAAATGGCGGCCGAGCGCACATGTTTTTAACTTTAACCAGGTCTTCATTCCTTTTCCAGGATTGAATCCGTTTGATGCAGGTATTTTAAGCATCATTGAATTAGTGTTTTAAACACACAATTTCTCTGCCTTTTCCAGGATTAAATCCCTTTGATGTATATATTTAAAGCATGATTTATTTAGGGTTATAAACACACAATATCTCTGCCTTTTCCATGACTAAATCCTTTTGATGCAGGTATTTTTAGCATCATTTAATTAGTGTTTTAAACACACAATTCCTCTGCCTTTTCCAGGATTAAATCCGTTTGATGTATAGATTTAAAGCATTATTTATTCAGTGTTATAAACACACAATATCTCTGCTTTTTCCATGACTAAATCGGTTAGATGCAGGTATTTTAAGCATCATTTAATCAGTGTTTTAAACACACAATTCCTCTGCCTCTTCCAGGATCAAATCCGTTTGATACATATATTTAAAGCATTATTCAGTGTTTTAAACACACAATATCTCTGCTTTTTCTATGACTAAATCCGTTTGATGCAGGTTTTCCAACATCATGGATTTAGCTTAATAATGCGGTTCACTCGCTCACAATACAGCGGTCATATTGACTTTACTTTGGTCTATCGACCCGGTCTCTCCTCACCTCTTAGCTTACTGACCCGACCTACCTACCAGTCCTTTTCCCCTAGTTGGGAGCATTTAGAAAACAACACAACACCGGGGACCTGATCGACCCCGGCGGGCCACCCTAGATTGAGGGCGTCTAGTGACAATGGCCGAAACGTCCAGTGATCTCTAGGTCCACTACTGAGGAATGTGTTCCAAACAACAACCACAAAGGACTTTTTGTCCCCCCAAAAAAATTATTTTATTATTTTGGAGGACAAACAATTACTGACCATAGATCAATATAGCGTTCCAATAACTCTCGTCAAAAAAGATTTCAGATTACAAAACGGATTCATTTTACTCAATTTTGGTGTTTTCTCTGATCAATTAACTATTTGTCTATTTTTAACCACTAAAAATACAGTACTCTTCCCATTCGGGGTTTATTTCAATTCCTCTGGCATACTTTGCCAGAATAATAATCATTGTTTCTAATAAACAGACCATGTGAGAAAGGGATACTCGCACTACCCTCTGCCGCCACTAGATGGAGACAGGAGACCACGAATGGATGGCTGACTGCTACAGTAATTTTACAAACCACTCGAGTTACTGATTATGGGAGTTAGAACTTGCAAATGAACATAATTTTCGGATCATATTATTCAAAAATAATTCTTTATATTATTTGATTATTATATTGTTTTATTTTATCTCTCTTATTTTAATCAAATTAACTTCAGGGACACTAATAGGCTTATTACCTGACCTTTTAACTATCCCTAAACTTCACCAGTTGAAGTGAGGTGCTGATATACCAATACTGTGTCCATACTTCTCACTCCTTTCAATAAGCATCAACAGGCCTAGTGCCTTACCCTTTATTCTGACCCCTAAACTTAACCAATTGGGGTCTGATGCCTAAACATAAGTCCATGTCCATGCTTCTCATCCTTTTAGTATGCATCAGTTGGCCTATTGCCTTACCCTTTAATCTGACCCCTAAACTTAACCTATGGGGGTCTGATGCCTAAACATAAGTTCATGTCCATGCTTCTCATCCTTTTAGTATGCATCAACTGGTCTATTGCCTTACCCTTTATTCTGACCCCTAAACTTAACCAATTGGGGTCTGATGCCTAAACATAAGTCCATGTCCATGCTTCTCATCCTTGTTTTATGCATCAACGAGCATATTGCCCTACCCTTCAATCTAACCCCTAAACTTAACCAATCGGAGTATGATGCCTAAACATAAGTGCTATGTCCATGCTTTTGATTCTTTTAATATTTCATTGCACCCAGATTGAGCGGTGTTTTGACACGATTGATGCCTTTTAGACCAGATTCCCCCAGTTTAATGAGACCCGGTTTTCATTGTGGGAATAGATTACTAATACTATGAGTCCTTTCATTTAGGTTCCCTTTGATACATCTCCAAAAGAGGGCTATTGGACTCTCAATTTCAAACTACCCAGCTTCACCATTAGTGTACCTTTTTATTAAAAACCCCCCCCCCCCCCCCCCCCCCTTTTTTTATTTCTTTAATTAACTAGCCACATACCCTCTATGATCACTCTTTCATTCTTTTCTCTCCACTCCTGACCCTTCCTCCGCTCAAGTCCTTCGGGGTCTGACGAGCCGTTAACGGGTTAAAACGGAGGCGGCCATTTTGGCAGAGGGGGTGTCCGCCGTAACCACAGCTAACCTCCTCGTCTCTGTTCTTCAAGCTTAATTCCTTTATCCACTTCACACCTTTCATATTTCTGACTCAGTCATGATGCCGGAGCTAGGGCATGTGCCGACACGTCATCAAGTGCGAGTGCCTCTCCTTGGATCTCTGTATAACCATGAAGTCGTCGGACGACATGGGGAGATCTGGTGGCTTTTACCTAACCTATACCCAGCCAGAGCCTAGAGAAACGGGGGACTTGCACCGAACCGAGGTATTATTGACTGAGTCGCTCGTTTTCCTTCCCACCACTTAATTAATTATTGAGTCTACCACCTTTAAATCCTACCTGGTGAGTCTCAGACCGTGGTCAGTTCTGCTGCCGCGAAGAGTTCGTCTCTGTTGTCTGGGACTTGTACCTCCTATACGTGAAATATGTCATTGTGGAGTTAGTGTGTGACCTACCAGGATAACCTAACTGACTTACCTCAAGTTGAGTGGGATTACGGACAGTTTTTTATGTTTTTTACTGTTTCACAATATATCTTTATTTATTGTCCACGATTCATAACTGAATGAATTACTATTTCACTATCAAAATCTCATTTTTACTTTGGAGTTCATTCATCCTTAAAAGAAGGCTGTATAACTAGTCCTGAAATCCTTTTTTTTCACTTTTCCTTGTCTCCTCTACCACTTTTAACATATACAACCACTGACATTATTTCTCCCGATTTGTCTTTCACAGAATTATTGTTGGAGTTCAACATGACCAATAAGAATTCAACAGAATCCCAACTCCTTAACAAGATCATTTTCGCGCTTCTGCAAACTCACCACCATTCACAAGATACTACACAGACCACCCAATACTCCGTTACCGATCCTATTTCCTTTACTCAAACACAAAACCGAATCATAAACATAATAAAACCCTACATCCTAAATACTAACATTCCCTGCTCTTCACAGGGTAAGGTAACCAATGGACTACGTACGGGTAAAAAAATCACTATAACTCTACTAGACAAACTCAAAAAATTAACGGATGAGGAAAAACAACAATCCTGGATGTTAGCCTCGAAGTGGGCTAAATCCAAATACCCAAAAATCCGAGATCAAGCCTTTCTAAAAACAGCTGGAGATCTCAATTTCATGGATATAAAGGTGGTTGTACACATACATAATACTCCTCCACAATGTATGTCAACCACCATCCCAACTCCCCATTCACAAAACATACCAATCAACGACGACAACACACAATATTCAACATACGCACAACCTCCTCCGATGGCTACCCTACCCACATTATCTCGCAATAGGACGCCCATTACAGATCAAGCACTTGCGATCACACCACAATCGGGCGACAATCCGACTCCAACCCTGGACAATCTGGAGGGTGGAATTCCAGGGGAACCCATTTTTAGTACACCCAACGATCCGGAGCCTATACCAGGGAACTCTAGACCTTCAACCACGGGAAATTCGGATCTTCAACTCACCACTCCACGGAACTTATCTACGCGCCGTGAACACGGCGGTAAGAAGAGACTTGATTGGTCCCTAACCCCCAGTCGGGAGATCCTCATAGTAGGGGACTCTAACATCTCACGTCTTCCACCAATCAATGACCTAAAAGTCCAAGTTGACAGCTATCCAGGAGCAAACCTACTTGATGCTATACACTTAATTAGAAACAAAACCCCGACATCGGAAAACACAAAGAAGGTTCTTCTTTGCTTCGGACTTAACGATAGAGACAGGGGGAACACGACCCTCATAGACAAAAATTTAAGAAAACTACAGTCTTCGGCAAAAGATACATTCCCCAATGCTACGATATCTTTTCCCGGCATCAACTTTTCGACAAAACTGTCACCAAAAATCAAGGAAAACATCAAAAACATCAATCAGCTCATCCAACAACTCCCGGGCTACATACCAAGACTTGATACAGAGAAGTTCAAAACAGAAGGGGACAACATCCACTGGACTTCCAACACAGCCATACACATGTGGGAACATTGGAAAACTGCCTTGGGGCTCATAACACCTCTAAATGTGACTCCAAAAAAAGACAACTCGGTTATCAATCTTTCCTCCAGTTTCCAATTGGGACCAAATGAATCCAAACTTCTACAGAGAGGTTTATTTTTCGTTCCGACCCCAACCACATTGCAAGATTACAGACAAGCACTCCGCAACGATGTGACCCTCTACCATCGCCGTTTAAAACTACAGGAGTACTTCAAGGACAAACCCCAACAACACCCTCCCCCGTTCCGGGAAACATCAACATGGGAACCAAACCTGGAGTATTTACCCATTAAACTCAAACAACTAATACAGAAAGATCTCCTTTCATATAAGAATCACAAACCTACCCTTGACGCTCCTAATCTTTCCCCTGAAGAACAACAAACCCTCAAGGAACTTCGAGAAAATACCTCCATAGTCATAAAACCTGCTGATAAGGGGAGTGCAGTAGTCATTATGGATAGAGACCAATACATCCAGGAAGCTAATAGACAGTTGGATAATACGGACCATTACCAACCTCTAAGCACTCCAATCTACAAAACCACAGCGATCCAAATCCACAACATTCTGAAAAAGATGACTCAAAAACAGTCCATCTCAAAGAAACAGGAAAGCTATCTGAAAGGTAAACCTGACCCAAAACAAAGACAATTCTATCTCCTGCCTAAAATCCACAAGACTCCGGAATCATGGCCAACCCCATTCAAAATGCCTCCCGGAAGACCGATTGTGTCTGACTGCGACAGCGAAAGTTACAGAGTGGCGGAGTTTCTGGACTACCACCTCAACCCTCTCTCCACCCGACACAGCAGTTATCTTAAGGATACCTACGATTTCCTGGAAAAGATAAAAACACTTCAACTAAAAGAACCATGTATACTCTTTACAATGGATGTTGAGAGCCTCTACACAAACATCGACACGAAAAAAGGTTTGGAGGCAATAAAGAACGTTCTGACCCAATATCCGGACCCATCTCGTCCAGATCACGACATTCTGGAACTTCTACACTTGAGTCTGACCAAAAACGACTTTGGGTTCAACGACAGAACTTATCTCCAAATCAAAGGAACAGCAATGGGCAAAAAATTCGCCCCTGCCTACGCAAACATATACATGGCTAACTGGGAACAGACGGTGCTACCCAAATGTCCTCTGTCTCCTGAGTGTTACTTCCGTTTCCTTGACGACATCTGGGGTGTGTGGACCCACACAATGGAAGAATTCAAAACATTCACTGACATACTCAACAGTCACCACCCTTCGATCAAAATTACGTCCGAAACCAACTCCAAGGAAATTAATTTCTTGGACGTCGTCACCTTCAAGGACCGGGACTTTGACGTTACAGGAAAACTTAGCTCCAGAGTCTACTTCAAACCCACAGACTCACACAATCTCCTACACCAGGAGAGCTTTCACCCGAAACACACATTTAGTGGGATCGTAAAATCCCAGCTAATCAGATTCAAACGAATCTGTTCAAATACGGAAGATAGACAGTCCGCGACCGAAACCCTTTTCGGGGTGCTGAAAAAGAGAAAATACCCTCGATCCAAGCTCCGTAAAATACAAAAGGAAGTATTTGGAACAACAACACCACACCCACGGGACCAAACAACGGGAGCAAACATCAAAACAATCCCCTTCATCACAACGTACTCCTCTCACTCCACAGTCATGAGTAGGCAAATTAAACGCAACTTTCAGGAGATCATGGGAGACCAATACGTGAACCAATCAACCAAAATCATCTCAGCGTTCAGAAGGAACCCCAACCTAAAAGACCTGTTGGTCCGGGCCAAACTTCCCCCCTTGGGGATGAGTATCCGGACACCTCAGGGTCTGAAAACGGTGACAAACCCAAAATCAAAGAAAACCTATACACTACAAGAGGACGTTACATTGGACCACACAAATTGTGTTTACTTGATTAAATGCAAACAATGCGGGATCCTTTATGTTGGTGAAACCAGAAACGCACTAAAAACCCGCCTGTCTCACCACAGATACAACATTAAACTAAAACTAAAAATAACAACACATTTGGTCCAACATTTCAATCGACATGGACTCCAAAACCTACATCTCCGAGGTATCGAACACAATCCTCTCTGGTCAACCACGGATAGACAGAAAGCAGAGAGAAACTGGATTAGGGACCTTGGAACAATATTTCCGGGGGGATTAAACAAAGCATACAGGTGAGCACATCAAGAACCTCTTCAACATCTAATAGATCTTCCGGCTGCCGACCTAAATATCAAAACTCAATATTAGAATATTCGAAACCTTTAATATTTAAAATAGTCCACCTCTTTACCTCTCTACTTATAACCCAAACCTTTCCCCTCTCAGGCTCCCCGGGGCTCTGTTAGAGGGTAGCAGGTTAACAGAGAAAGCCTAGACCGGCTAGGGGAGAGTGAGACGTAGACACTGACCACCTCCTTACCTCTGAATTTCTCCAACCAGTATCTCAACAGGGGTACACCTCTTTCTCTCTCCCTCTCTCCTTCTATCCTCACCCTATTTCTAAAAGACCACCGTGAATACACCGTTAATAGATTGAGGATAACTAATGGATGCTCCGACCGTCGACCTCAACATCGAAACCCAATGTGAGAATATTTAAAAACCTTTAATACTTAAAACTACTTAACTATTGGATATTCCGACCGCCGACCTCAAGATCTAAACCCAATGTTAGAATATTCGAAACCTTTAATATTTAAAATAGTCCACCTCTTTACCTCTCTACTTATAACCCAAACCTTTCCCCTCTCAGGCTCCCCGGGGCTCTGTTAGAGGGTAGCAGGTTAACAGAGAAAGCCTAGACCGGCTAGGGGAGAGTGAGACGTAGACACTGACCACCTCCTTACCTCTGAATTTCTCCAACCAGTATCTCAACAGGGGTACACCTCTTTCTCTCTCCCTCTCTCCTTCTATCCTCACCCTATTTCTAAAAAACCACCGTGAATACACCGTTAATAGACTGATCACTTCACCCATAACACAAACCCTTTTATCATAATCCTCTGAGAACCGATGAAGAAACGATTCTGAGTATTGACTGTCAACTGACAGAAATCCAAAACCAGAACTACTGAGGTGACATGATTTTAAATATAAATAAAAATAATAACAATAATACTAATGCTAAAGAGCGATGACGATTTTCTTTGACCCACCCCTAGAAAAAACCAACCAACCAGAACGCGGTATTCCATTACCCACAAGGCATAGGGAGACTTATAAATTGGCTCAGGGCGGGATCACACTCTCTCTTACGACCCCAAGCGAGCCATAAGGTAGGTGTCCCCTGACGGGTGAAAAATAATTATTTAAATTGATTCAAAGGTACAGACTAAACCGATCCATCAGAGTTTATTCTTCTGTATTTTGTTGATAACATGTTATAGACCTTATATTTTGACACACTGTGGGGATAACTTGTTTTAACAATTCATAAATTATTCCGTTATATAATTAACGGCGGAGTGGAACCAGACTCCCACATAACGCGGTCACATTTTTCCAAATCTATCCTCAATAAGAGACCATTCAATATTAAAAGCCAATAAATTCCATTATTAATATATTATTAATATAGCACCAAAACTCTAAATCCGAGGATGTATGACCCCCGGAGGTGCTGGAAAATATTCCGGCCGCACCCATTACGTGGTCACAAAATGGCGGCCGACCGCACACGAGGTAGACTGGGACAAGGTC